>NC_133514.1:121525000-121702500 GCF_049354715.1 Callithrix jacchus
TATTCTCCACACTAGAAATGAATCAAATAATTTTTTTAAGCTCTTTCAAGGAAAGACAGACTTAGTGCTTGGGAATTTTGGAATGCTGTGACATGAGAAGCCCTAACCACGTATTTAGTAATTTTCTCCATGAGTTTTTAATAGAATCTGACACAAATTTCCTGTTCAGCAGTATATTTTTATAAATTATTATACTTAAATGAATATATAAAAGTATATTTTAAGAGTATTTCTACCCTACCCTGAGATATTTAAAATAAGGACTTGCCACATTCAGGGTAAAATAAAAAGACAGATACCTCCCAGAAGAAAGATATCTAAATAGCATAGTCTCTTCAGTATATAAAATTAGAAATAGACTAAGAAAATGAAAGGAGATGACTGCTCTGTATTTTAAATCATTTTAAAGAAAGCCATGGCCTTCCCTTTCTTACTATGTCTCTTAAAGTTTTATGACTCCTAGTGAGAGACTTTCTTTTACAATATCAGTACCACTTACAGTTATTATTAGAATAGAATCTATTTTTTATATTCATTGGAGCAAGAAGTATTAGAGTGTGGGTCTTGTAAAGAAGCATAAAACAGTCAGAACTCCTGGGCTTCTGGGGACCCTGAGGTCCAGTGACCTCCCATCCTGCCCAGTGGGATCTCCTCTTCCTGGAGTTCTGCAGAGCTTGCTGGCTTGTTTGTGAAATACAACGAGAGCTTTATGACCGCCCCCCCACCAAACACATACACATCACCAAAGTCATGGGTATTATGTATTTAGATAGTAAGGGTTAGGGGATAGGTTCATGCTATTCGTAAAATATTTGTTAAAATAAATCTAAAATTACCCAAATAAATTGTGTATTAGACCGAACACTAAGTGCCACTTCCATGAATGATGTTGCATGCTGAGGCTTCTGCTGTTAGTGGATAGCTGAGGTTATTGAAGGAATTATTTTAAATTGGTACCTTCCTACATTAAGACAAAAAAAAAGGTAAATATATTCAGGCTCTGGAAATCATTAAGGAAGCTGTTGTTGCAATGTTATCAGCTTAGTTTTTAGATCTGAATCTTGGAAAAGCCTTCGCAGTATGCCTCCCTACTGACGGTGCGCAGCATTGTGGAGGTCCTGTCTTTAAATGGGGTTTCTACGGGATGTCAGATTTGTATTCAGGGGCCCCTTCCCACCCCCCCATAATCCAGGATGTTCAGGTCTGTAGATTCTGGCCTGCATTCTGCATGATAAAACATATATTTAGGATAACGCTTTTTGTCAGAAATAAATGAGTGAGTGTATGTGATGTGCTGGACTGCTTGGGTTAGAAATGGCCGGCGCTTTCCTGAGAGCGGGCCTGATGGGATCCGGCTGCGCGCCGGCCTTGCGCTCCCCCTGCCGGCTGCGCCCCGCACTCCCGCTCTTCCCGGCTTTCCCTCCCAGCCGCAGACGGGCAGACAGGAGGTGTGAGTAGGACCCGCACTGACGGACGGACGTGAGCAGCGCAGCCCTGGTCGGCAGTGTAGTGTTGGAATGAGAGTGACTTGATTCCTTCAGCTTCCACTGGCCCTGATTTTCAGATAAACAATGTGGCGATTGTGAAATACAATTAGGAATAATGTACATTAGGAAAAGTGTTATCTTAATATTCAGTGCTGGATTTTAATGTAATTTCAGTACGTAGAGCAAAAATTAAATTTCCAAATAGTTTCTAGATAATTTTGTATGTTATCACATGCTTATTTTTGTTTTAAATATGGCTTTGATTTACTTTGATAAAGGTTCTAATATGTCAGTAAGGCTGTCAGACACTGCTAGACGGAATCCAGTTGTCCTGTATGAACATAGAAAGTCAGCATGAGTTTTGTAAGGGCAAGCGTGAAATGTGTCTCCGTGTATACGACAAGCGTGAGATGTGTCTGTATCGCAAGCATGAGCTGTATCTGTGTGTATACACCAAGCGTGAGATGTGCCTGTATATACATGTGTTCAGAGATGATGCTATTTTCTGGCATTATGGCCTATAAAAAAATTCTGGTGAGTGGATACATGTCCTAGCAAATGCTAGAACTTGTATAAAAAATTTTCAAGTGATCTAGAAGGCCAGCAGTTTCAGAAGATAACCTCGTTCTGCACTCATTAACCCTTCAAACTTAGCAGGTAATATGCTTGCCAATTTTAGTAATCATTTTATTCTTGCAAACATGTTTATGTAGGTTGGCTGACAGAGTGACAGTATCGTTTGTAACATCAGAAGTTGGGTAGCCTCAGTTTGTATAACGTAGGTGTGAGGGTTTACTTTGAACTCCCTTGTCTCTTAATTATGTGTCATATGTTGGTTTCAAAAGTGCTTCTTTGTTTAGTAGCTGATCCTTTCACTAATACTTTACTTGTTTACACAAAAATATATTGTTTTTAAAAAAATGTTAAATGTTCAAGGAAAAACATCTAATAACTATATGGCAAGCAAGGGAAAATCCTTAAATTCTGAGTATAGAATAGGCAACATTTATTAAATTTTTTGGTAGGTAAACATGTAGGTTATGAAATATTCTTAAATTGTCTATTGTGTAAACACAGGTTTTGATTTTTAGCAACTAAGGTGAGAAATTGTAACGTTAAGAATTGTTGTACTAATACTTACTTAGGGAGTTCTTAAAGCACAGATTATTGAGCCAATAGACTATAATGGCCAAAAGAAACCCTTCTTATTTCGCAGATCACTGAGGCGATCAACGGTAATAGCTTAGACTCATCTACAGTGTACGGCCAGCCTGCGCGTGTGGCAGACACGTAAGGCTTAGTAGTTCATATTCAAAACGGAACAAATAATAAACTTCAGAAAGAAAAAGACTAGGTAGCATCACTTTTTAAAAACTAATACTTTTAAACTTCATAATGAGAAAAGTTCTTGCTGTAAAATTTAGTACTTAGATTTAATGCAAGAGTTTCATTTATTTGAAATGCAGAAACATGAAGGTCTGAAAATTTTTTTTTCTTGTCTCTTAAGATTCTACTAGCAGTAAAAGATACAGGACTTATTTGTTTCAAAGATACTTAAAAGAATATGCTTTTTCTAGGAATTTCAGTTAGGTTAAGGCATAGCCCTGTATCAATTTTGTAGTCAGGGTCCAAATCCTCAGTGAAGAACTGATTGACACATCATTCAGCTGATGAAGGATAAGCACTGTTAACAGTTGCGTTCTTCCTGACGCAGTCAGCAGTATACAAAGCTGAACTTCTCTGCCTGTGCACAGTAGTCATGAATGAATTAGGTATCAGATCCGGGGCTCTGCTCATCTTTCACAGGGAAACTGCAGGACAAACTAAAATAATTCAGCTTTCTACAAGAGTTTAAGTTGGCTCTTTGCTGCATTTTAACATACTACTTCTTTGTAAGGAATCAGTAGGCATGAGTTTTAAAAGATGAGTGGTAAGAGTGTTTTGATGCCGACATCCTGTTAACCTGGGGTGATGTCACCAGGAGTGAGCGTTACACAGGCATTTTGTTTAATCATCAGTGAGGCCTGAGATTTTACAGTATTTGACTTGTACTCCAATTTGCCGCGTACATTGATTTCTTAGGAACTTCATAGTATGATGTGAGTTTTCACTTCGAAATGGATTGAAGTGTTGCTGTGTCATGGAGATAAGGTCCGATTCTCACTTCTCTGAGCATTCATTTAAAAAAAAAAAGCCTGACGGATCTTTTCTTGATTAAGCAAGGAGAATACCATATTTACCCTTTATTGTTGGTATAAACCATTATTTTACTGAGAACCATTAGCTATTTAAAACTTGGTACATAAATTAAAGAGGAGCTAAATGGATTTGTGATTGTTGCCATTAGTAGCATTTTAGATTGTACAGGCAATTATTGTGTTCATTATCCTAGAACAGCCCCTTTGCAGAATCATTGTGGTTGTCTTAACATCATGCACAAATTTTCCCTTGGAGATTAAAATTTCCAGTAGCTTATTTAATTTTGTTATCACAGTTGTTTCAAATAAAACAAATATGACAAGCGGAAGACAATTCTTTTTACTAATATAGGAGATGACGATGAATGTTGAAAATGAGTTCTAAGTATATTTATGTTACCTTTTCTCAAACAGTCATAATTGCTTCAAGTGATTCATATTTTTTATGGGTGAAAAGTTTGCAGTCATGGCAAAAGATACCTGCTCTGTCCATTTTTAAAGAAGGAAGAGATCCACATCAAAACTAAAGTTACAGCCTTCTTTGTAGAATCTGTAACCTTATAAGTTAACTGGTTTTTATTTTAAATGTCTTATAAGAGTTCAGATTGTATTTTAGATGAGTTGAAGAAAAGCATATTTCAGAGAAATTGAATACTAAAAGATTATTAATAGAAGTGGGTTAAAAAAAAAAAAGAAACCCGAGTGTTGAAATGCGTCTTTTCTTTTTGACACGCATGCACACAAAACCCACCCCACAAGATTTATACTATATAATGTAGCTTGGATACAAGTTATATTCCAGCAAGAACAGACATAGTTCAGAAAAGGCCACTTGGAAGAAAGCAAGGCACAGCCCATTCTTGAAAAGTTGTGTTTTATTCCACTGCAAGTTTTATTGCTTTTCTTTAAGTTAAAAGGGGTTGGGAGAAGACCTATTGGCTTGCAAATGGTTACACTTGCTACTGAAGCATCCTCAGCATCTGTCTCTGTCAGTGAGGAAGGTGTTAGTGCTTTGAGTGATCTGCCTGTCGGTGTGCAATGGGCTGCTTTGAGTCTTTCCATCCACTACGTGGCATTTTTTTTTAAAGGAAACTTTGTATTCATTTCTGAGTGTTTTTGTCCTGGCTTTTACAGTCCCTTGCTGGGATGTTGCAGGGGAAAGTGTGAGGTAGTGGTTATGCATTTTGCAAGACAGTGATTCTTTATTTTATTACAAAAAAAAGACCAACCCTGGAAGGCCGGATTAAATCATTCCTTTCACTTTTTAATGGGATTTGGATGAATAGAGTAAAATATGCACTTTGCATTCGTTGATAGCATCTTTAGGTTGAGGTAATTGAGTCCTTTTTCCCTGACTGAATGAATGATGACTTCATCTGATCCTCAGTGAGGCCTGAAACTTAGACGCCTTTGTCACGGCACAAGGATCTGAAACATGCTCTACTTCCCTGGATTAATTTTTCTTCATTTTAACCCAAAAACCTATTTTTCTCAATAATTCAAGCATAAACTATGTAGTAGTTGAAGTAGCGGAAATTGCCCGATATTTGTCCTCGTTGTGGTGCTTTCTAAATAGAGCTGATAAATCAGCCGCTGTGGTCTTCAGCTGCCGCATTCTCGAGGGAAGGCACAGCCCATACTCGCAGCAGCGTTGGGAACTTCCGCACTGGTTGAGTATCGCTCCTCCTCAGACTGCGATCTGGAGGAGCAGTGCCCTTACCGCTCTGTGGTGGCCCAGGAATGCAAAGGCCGCGTTCCGGCACCCCGAGATGTTGCTGTGGATATTTTGTTTGGCTCGAAGGGGATCTGCTACTGTGAATTAGAGAGCAGTGTGCTTTCTTGGGAGAATATAGGGTTGGGAATGTGCAGTCTTTGAAGACTTTATATTGAAAATGAGCTGCGGGCTGTGTTCCTGTGTTGCATGATGGAGAAGAGTTTTTGTGGCAGGCCAAGTGTCTCGTTAGTTGTTAAATTAGAATCGAGTAGCTATTTCACTTAAAACTGACACTTTGTGTTTAAAGTGTCCTCTTTTAGGAATCTCACACAGTGAAGTGGCCAAGTGAGGCCCAGGACAGTGGCAGTGTGCACAGGACAGTGCAGGAGGTGCCGCCCCACCTGCTGAGTGTACCCTCCTCTGTGCTGGCCATGGAACCTGGACTCATGGCACTGCCAGTCATAGGACTTTGGGGTTCTTTTCGTCACTCCTGTTGTCCCTACACTGTTGTGAGTGGCCATGAAGTATCTATTAACCAACGGTAGTGCTGACTGTTGGCCGCAGGAAGTGAGTTAAAACAAGCCTGGTTAGAAGAGGAAACTTCCTATTATATGATTCTGTTTTATAACATAGATCACTGGTGTTCTTTTTATTTCTCCTACCAGATTAGCTGTTTCTTGCAGGTAAAATCTTAAAAGTAGCTCATTTTCATAACCTTAGAGTTTAGCACAAAATGTAGACATTTAAATTTATTTGTTTAAGTTTTCTTCACAACTGTATTTAATGGACTTTCTGACAAAGTTTTATTTTTGCTTGATAATTGTAGGTTCTAATGATCTCATGAGAGTTTGTGGCAAATGTTAATCAAAACCAGGTGTAAACTAAATATACGAGTTGTGGGAAAAGGCTAGCTTTCTATTGGACAAAGATACAGATTTTTCAAAAAGCACTACAAAATAAACCAAGTTATTTATTAGTGCTGTAATTCTCAAACTTTTTATTTTCTTAGTCAGGTTTTTTACAGCCATGTTTTCTTCATGTACTCCTTTTCAAAAGTTCTTCCAGATTCGGGAGAAACTGAAGTGGCAGATAGATAACTAACCTAATAGGGACTGGGCTTCTGTTCATATCACACAGGTCAGAAATAAGCAGGTAAGTTAAGTACACACTGGTTTTCGACCTAGTGTTGCCGGAGGCAGTGGCCTCTCACCGTGGCGCCTCTGCTCTCTGAGTACCGCTACCACCAATTACAGATGAGGAAAACGAGGCTTAGCAAAGAGTTTAAGGGTGTTCCTCAAGTCACATTTAGTAAACAGAGGAAGTGGATTCCAACCCAAGTGTGTGGTAAAAGCAGCAGCAGCATGCATGCGTGGGGAGTGTGCTTCCTAGCAGGAACTGTGGCCACTGTGCCAGGCTCTCCCTCTTCCCATTCCCCCGAGGGCTGCAAGGAAGACGCTCCCACAGTCCCTGTGGACTTACAGATAGCTTGCCCAAGGGTATGCCGTGATGTGGCAGAGTCAGCATCTAAATTAGCCAAATCCAGAGTCCCAGAGAATCCTAATTGCTGTACCGCGTCACTTCTCCCTCCCTTCCTGCAGCAAGTCCGCTTTCATCCCCATCCCCACTTGCTGGGCTGCCTTGTGGTCTTTCAGGGCTGAAAGCAAGAAAGGAGAAACAGTTTATAGCAATTGCTAGAGCTCGAAATTGAAGGTACATGCTTCAAAAGAACTATATTCTCTTAACTTGTGTGGTGAGAGAGCTGTGTGGGTTGCTAGTTCTCACTGTTTCCAAGATCCTAAACAGAATGCACCCAGAAAAGAGAACTGATTCTCACTGCCATAGTTTTCCCTCACACTTTGCTTAGCTGGTAAATGATCCATAGAATGCGCTTGGGTATAGTGTACCTTACTGGGAGAACATACAATGTAGGATTTGTGCAAATTAAAAAGGTTTTCATTATAAGTTATCTATCTATTGCTTTTTTTCTGTAAGATAAGTTCTTTCAGAGAGACTGCTGGTAGATAGGAAAGACAGACATTCTGTCCTGTTCTTGGGAACTCTCCATCTCAGTAGAATCCTCACGGGGGATGTGCAGAGGCACCCACGTGGCTATCAGGCATGGCCATGCCATAGCACATGCAGGAAGACGCACCCATGCTCTGAGAGCTCTCTGCCCCGGGCCGGGCCCTGAGCAAGCTTCCAGTGCCCTCTCTAGGCTTGCGTTTCACTTTGCCCCAGCCGGTGACCAGTGTGCCATCGTCCAGAGGCCATGTCTGAGTTCGCTGCAGCTGTGTGCTCTGGCCTGGTGTTTTGTCAGTAGACCCTTTCTGGAAATGCTCTGGGGATCATGACTCATTTGTAGAAATTCTGCCTGAATCTGTTAAAGGTTTTTCAGGAGAAAAGTTAGTAACATTTTCATATTTCATTATAATAAAGGCTAACACCAAAATAATCCTGGTTTTTCAATGTCATCATTGTCATTTTGTAATATTGGGGACATTGTGGTTAGCTTGTTCATGTGTGTTTTTAATGTCATCATTATGTATTCTGATTTGTAATGTCGGGGACATTGTGCTTAGCTTGGTCATGTGATGTTTTTTCTTTCAGGTTGGTTTATTGGACCTTGAACTCAACCGGCTGACGAAAGCACTATTTTTGGCTTTAGTGGCTCTTTCCGTTGTTATGGTAACCTTACAAGGATTTGTGGGTCCATGGTACCGCAATCTTTTTCGGTTCCTTCTCCTCTTTTCTTACATCATTCCCATAAGGTAGGTTTGAAAATGGAAATAAAATCAATGTCTGGTTTTGTTAAACTAACCGTTCTGAGTGTAAAAGAAATTATCCAAACAAAGCTAGAGAAGTAGAAGCCAGGAGTTCCGAGGAATCGTGAGGCAGTCTTCTGTGGAAACACTGGGGAGACATCATCAGTTGGTAGAGTGATGGAGAGGTGCCAGACTTTTCCCGATGTGAGTGTGTTAATGGTATACTCTTCAACAATCACAAGATATTTCCTGATGAAACATAACCTGGAATTTAACAAAATTCGTTTTGTTTTTTGCTGACAGACTTTTAAATTTCCGGTGCCCTTTGATCTGCGTGGAATCATTAGCATTTTAAAGTTCTATTTAATATATCTAATATCTGCCAAGTTAGATAAAATATTAAGTAAATAAGGCAGTGTTTTAGTATAGACTATCATTTCAAAATGCTAACCTCTATCATAACTGGAGATTGGGATATAAATTGTTAATATTAGATGCCTATTTAATCTAAAGACTAATATGTACCATATGAATATTTATAAATTCATTTTAAAATATTTGCAAAAATATTTGAAGAAAGACATTCTTAATTTGTATGATTTAAAATTTTCATAGGAATGAGCTACTGAAACCTTGTGATGGATAAAGGATGAATCTAGAATATCCACCTTTTGTAACAGAATGGACTCAAACAGTATAGAATGATTAGGCTCAAAAAGGTAGCCACTTTGAAGAGAAAGACATCTCTGTTTATAAACCATCTTTCTCCAAAATTTGCTCTAAAAGGTGATGTCTCTTCTATTTACTTAATGTCATAAAATCAGAGCTGGCAGGCTGAGTCAGGAGAATCGCTTGAACCCAGGAGGCAGAGAGTGCAGTGAGCCGAGATCATGCCCCTGCATTTCAGCCTGACAACAGAGTGAGACCCTATCTTAAAAAAAAAAAAAAAAAAAACTGAGCTATAATCTGTTCTTGGGGTGCATGCGCACTGCACTGCCCTCAAAGACAGTCACTGGGAATGAATCCAGTTCCTCTCCCCCAGTCTGTTTGAGAGATAGGAAATCAGCCTCCTCTCTGCCTGTCACAGCACAGAGTCCTGTGGGTGCTCCCTTTACCGGCTCATGGGTGGCCAGACCTGTGCAGAGAGTACACAGCAAAAGGCAGCTTCTCATTGCGCTGTGTGACTTGCTGCTGAGCTAGACTTTCCGTACTCTGTAAAGCTGACTGTGGAGATGGCTGTTCTAGCCTGGCTTGCAGATTGAACCTGCTAAGGCCCAGCTTCCCCCTCCTCCCACCACACAGCAGCCATCCCCGTGTGCCAGTTGCTTCCCACGCTGGCTGTGCCCTCTGCCTCGGTGCTCCTCTACCTCATCATTCTGTGCTAGTCTTGTCTTGTCACTCGGCTTTTACCCTAAATACTGTTGCTCAGAGAGGCTGCCTGTCTCCTCCGCAGTACAGACCAAGAAACAGCCAGCCACTTGCTATCACAGCAGCCTGTTGAATTCTGTGCAGATCTCTGTGACATTTATCTCGATGTTGCTGCTTTCTCTCTTCTTATCACACCCTGTGAGAACAGAGGCCTTGTGTGGCCTGTTTGTGGTCGTGTCCTAGTTAGGGCCTAGAACGGAGCATGCGTGGGATGTGGTAGGGCCTTCGTGAGTATCTGTTGAATGGACCGTTACAGAGGCCCTGCCCTGCTCAGAGGGCCCAAGTGCGGATTGTCACAGTTCCTGTGCCAGCCCGTATTGAGTGCCGTGAGTGGACTCTGGAGATAGAATCTTTGTCCCCAAAAGACACACTGGCTAAGTGGCTGTTTGTAAACTAACCTGTGTGGATTCTCTGACTGCCATGCCAGAATTCACTTCTTCGGATGTGATGGTCCTTCAGATAGTTCTCATTTGCTATTCAGCCTAAATACTCACCTTGATCCTGGGCCCTTCCCACATTTCTTCTGTCCACCAGCTTCCTCCATTCGATGCCACCCACTCCCCAAGAGCCTCCTTTGTCTCTGTCCCCACACACACAAAATGAACCCTGGTCTCCATTTTTGTATTGTCCAGTGTCATGTGAGAAGATTCGTTAGCCATCAAGTGGAGGAGGAAATAAGACATTTCCCCTGCTTCTCTTAGTTTCTGCCTGCTGGAATGCCCGTCTTAGGCCACGCAGCCTTCAGGGACTGACTCAGATGGAGGAGCTGCTTCTGCTTCTAGAGCTGCATGGGCCCCATCCTGACACTGAAGCCTTGCTCACCCGAAGATCTTCTGGTGAATGGGAGTGGAGTCTCTGGTTCTCAGTAGCTCCACCTAAGGCACGGGCACATCTGCATGTTTGTGCTAGCTTCAGACCCTGTCTCAAGGGTGGCATACGTTTTTCCTATGGAGAAAATGTATTCCCACACCCGAAATAGGTCAATAGACACTTAGGTAAAGGCTTTGGCTTATATTAGGTTACACGTTCATTTGTATTGGAGCTTCATGACACAGAATGTTTTGGGATTCTTCTGTAAGCTGCTTCCAGAGCCCCATAGCATGTGGTTTTTGTTACTACTTGCTTTGTGGATTGGTACAGGGTCATTTTATAAATATTCCATCTGTGCTTTAAAAATGCGTATTTTTTTTACCTGAATTGCTCTATAGATAGCCATTAGATTGATCTTCTTTATTATAATTTTTAAAATTATTTATGTGCTTTACTGTCTTTTTAAAAAGAAAAACTCTTAACTTTTTAGTTACTGAGAGGGTCCAAGTCTCTCACCATCGTAATGAATGAATTTGTAGTTTTTTCCATGCCATTTTGTGAATTCTAGCTTTATATATTGTGAGGCTATGTTATTAGTTGCTCACAGGTTTAGAAATGCTCTTGTTATTCTGGTGAATGAAAATCTCTTATAAACAGCATTAACTAGGTGGTAGTGTTGTTTCTTAAATCCCATGCTACCATCTTAATTTTATACTTACTATGATTAATAATTTATTTTCATTAATTTATGCCACTTTATTTTTGCTCTTTGTTTTACTTCTGTATTTTTCTTTTCTTCCTTGCAACCTTTTGAGTTTTTAAATTCCATTTTTTCTACTAACTTGAAATGATACCCTATATTTCCATTCCTGTGGTTTTCCTAGAAATTTTAGATATTTAATAAATAATATTTAGTAAAGTATAAAGCTAAGCTTTATCTTTACTCTCTTCTCAACAATGCTAAGACTCTAAAGTATTTTAAGTCAACCCGCCTCCCCTCTCCCACCCACATACATGCTTTGTCTAGTTGGCATTTGCTCTTGTCTTGCCATCCTATTTCATTTATACTCAGTGTTTGCACTAGACCTCTGGGCTGCAGCCTTCTTGGCATTACTGCAGCAGTGAAAGGTGCTTCTCTTCTAGCACATCATCCTGAGTATTCTTGACCAGGCGTTTTTCAAAGAGGGTAAGGGCTTTTAGCAGAGTAAATTTCATTTCCAGAAGAAGAACCTTAATGATTATGTTTGAAACGAGACTTGGAAAATACAATGCTTATTATTCACATTCAATCTCATTGCTGTTTATTTTGGCTGGGCACGATCGCTCACGCCTGTAATCCCAGCACTTTGGAAGGCCGAGATGGGTGGATCACCTGAGGTCAAGAGTTTGAGACCAGCCTGGTCAACATGGTGAAAGCCTGTCTCTACTAAAAATACAAAAATAGCTGGGAGTGGTGGCGTACACCCATAGTCCCAGGTACTTGAGAGGCTGAGGCAGGAGAATTGCTTGAGCCCGGGATGGGGGACAGAAGTTGCACCAGTGCATTCCAGCCTGGACAAAAGAGTGAGACTCTGTCTAAATATACACATATATACATACACACACACACACACACAAGGTAGCAAGGCAAGTGTTAGGGTAGCAAATGGTCAAGGCTGGTGCACCAATCTGCTGTCACAGAGCAAGTGGGCAGGCGATCCAGTGTCCTTGGCCTCTGCTTAATTGGAGGGACAGGCATAAGCATCTAAATGAAACAGCTGCATAGTGGTAAACACTGTGAGTAAAATCAGCTGGGCACTGGAACAGAGAGAACCCCGCAGGGCTGCAGAACACGGTGGGCCTTCTCCGGCTTGGTGCTCATGAAGCTGTGGCCTGCATGGTGAGGCCACTGTGGAAGACCTGGGGAAAGTGGGCAAAGAAAGCACGTTGTCCCAGCACAGCAGAGGCGGCCAGTGGCTGGCACGCACGCTCTCCCGCCCCGCCTCCCTGGCCTCCCACACGGGGCGACTGTGCCCGGCTCTGTGGAGCAAACACATCTTTTCCTAGGATTTCCTTCTTCTTCTTTGCTTTCATTAATTTGATTCTTCTTAATGTCAGTTGATTTTTTCAGTCCTGGAATGTCACTTGATGTTCCTGTCAAGGCTGCCCGTTTCACAACATGATAGGCCTGATGAGAGCTTTGCTTCCTTTATATCCAGGGCACCTCTGTCTTCAACTGTCAGAAACCATTGAACTACTGTTCAATTGAGATTTTTATTATATGTGAGTGAAATATTTTATTTATATGGACTATTGCCAGTTGTTTCTTTTTCTAGTAAAATAGCAATGTAGAAAGATTCGACCTTTTTTTTATCCAGTTACAAAGAAAAATTATAGTTATGAAAATTAGTTTATGTTATAAGCATTTTTTGACTAAAACTAATTCTTCTTGTTTTTTCATACCTTAGTAATTATATGTATTTATAGTAAAACAAAATAGAAAATAGGGCAAGTGGATAGCTTGAGTCCAGGAGTTTGAGACCAGTCTGGGCAACACAGTGAGACCTGGTCTCTCAAAAAATAAATAAATAAATAAATAAAAAATAAAAATTAGCGGGGCATGGTGGCATGTGCCTGTAGTTCCAGCTTGTTGTGAGGCTGAGGCAGGAGGATAGCTTTAGCTCAGGAGGTTGAGGCTACAGTGAGCTGAGCTCACGCCACTGCTCTCCAGCCTGGGCGATAGAGCAAGAGCCTGTCTCAAAAAAAAAAAGAAAGAAAGAAAGAAAAAAACTACCTAATAATAAGAGAGGAAGATAAGTATTATCTGTAACCTTGCTATCTCTAGGTAAATTCTGTAAAACCTTTGAGATGTGTTTATACAGGCTTACAAATACTAGTATGCACATTTATATCTGCATACTACACCCACACCCCAGGTTAAGTCCTTGTGTCCTTCTCTAATGGCTGCTTAGAAAACTAGGAGGGTAGCGGGCTTTCTGCAGGTCTGTCTTGCTCTAGTTCTTCAGTCACCAGTTTTATGTTTAATACATTCAGTCATGCTGGGAGAGACTTACGGGGCAGACCATAACTTCCCCTCTTGAACCTGCAAAACACTTCACACCTACTTCCACATAAGGCTTTTGTTTCTCTCACTCAGAATGCAGTTCACAGAGTGCATGGAGGTGAGAACCAGGGGCGTAAAAATCACGGGACACGGACTTGGGGAATCAAAGTCCACATTTGATTCAAGCAAGTCTGTTTTCCGTTTGCGAAGTTTCCGTAAAATCTGGTTATCGATACGTTTTAGTGTTTGCTAACTATGCTTTTGGATTGAATAAAGGGTCGAACTTCTAAAATATGTTTTGGTTTTACACAGCATACAGATCTGAAAAGTAAAGTGCTTTTTTCCCTATTGTCCTATCACTCTTAAAAAAAGGCTTTTCAAATTTAAGGAAGTTAAACTTTCACAGAAATTTCTCTGTAGTAAATATTTCGAGTTACTTGATACAGTTTACATTGTAAATTTCAAAGGAATGTGTTACAGTATTTAACTTTTACTTTTGTAATTCTGAAGTTTTTATATGTTCCCCACATCCTGTGCATCTTTCATAAGAAAAAGAACTGATTATCAGAATTCTGTATTCATCTGAAGGTCTCTGAGCTCAGGGGCTTGCAGTTACTGTTGTCCTTCGTCCACATGTTTGGAAGTGCTGGATACTGCTGTAGCTGATAATGCAAACACTGTTTTTTCAGTGCTGGCTCGGGCTGTTTTGACTTCCACATGAGCATGTGCGGGTGTTAGAGGCGGGATGCTGTCTGACAGTGATAAAGGTGTTCCTTCTGAGAACACAGAAGGATCTCTTGTAAAACAGTGGCTTTGCTGACGGCACCAAAGGTGAAAGGTGTTTGTGTGCCTTGGGAAACAGGGTTTCCTCTCATTTTCCAAGGGTCGGGCATCCAACCCAGTGAGCATTGGATGCCCGACCCTTGGAAATGGGATGCTTGCCCATGAGGTTCCAGAGCAGGTGGCCTGGGGACCCCAAGTGCTCTGCACAGTCGGCACACCCCAAGATGAAAGACCCAGAGGGTCAGGCAGCACAGGCGCGGCAGTCATGCTGCTGTATTTAGGAAAGAACTTTTCCGAAGTTTTATTGGAGGAGAACTTTCAGGAGCGTTATCAAGCTACTTTTCAGCTAGGTGCCCTTTCTGTGACGGTTTGCAGGTTTTTGCTAATTTACCAGACGTCTTTAGTAAGACCTCATTTTCCAGGTAGAACGTTTGGTGAAAGGAGCGTTTTCAACTTCTTTAGACCTAGATGTGATATTCAGGTACTGATGATTTGGAAAGTTTGGAGCCCATCCAGATTGCATAAAGTGCTAATATTGGGAGATTCGCTGTTTGGGAAACATTCACCACCCAAGGGTGTGTCTAGGTGGCCTTTTGCTAAAGGATAGATTAGGGGCATGTAGCAGTCTGTTCTCACACTGCTGTGAAGATACTACCCTAGACTGGGAAATTTATACACAGAGGAGGTCGGATTGACTCACAGTTCTACATGGCTGGGGAGGCCTCAGGAAACAGAACTCACTCCTTATCAGGAGAACAGCATGGAGGGATTGCAATTCGAGATGAGATTTGGGTGGGGACACAGAGCCAGATCATCTCAGGGCCTGACTGAAGGATCTAATCAGCATCTCTGCCAAAACCAGGAGTAGAGATGGGTTATCCAAGAAGGATCTGTGGAGGAGTTTGTTTTCTAATAGTGTGGAGACTCAGGTTTACACAGGAGACCCATCATGTTTTATCAGCAGAAACCCTACCAGCTTGGACCGAAAGGAGCAGAGACAGGATGAGATAAGAGAAGCCTCTTGGACTCCCAGAATCTTATAAGCCAGAAACAGTTTGATAGAGCTACAGGCTGCAAGCATGTGCTCCCTTTCAGAAAGAGGAAGAATGACCCTAAGGTCAGAATTGACATGGACAGTGCAGAGGCCGTGGAGCTGTCGGCCTAACTGAAACCCAATTATTCTATTATTCTCAGCTCTTGAAACTTAACCTAGTTTGCCTTGCTGAATTTCAGACTTGCTTGGGATCAGTGCCTTTGTATTCCTTCCAGTTTCTCCCATTTGGAATGGATATGTGTATTTATCCCTGTCCCACCCCTGTGTTACGGAAGCAAATAGCTTGTTTTCTAGTTTCACAGGTCCACAGGTGGAGAGGAAATTTGGTCCCAGGATGGACTATGGCCAGCATCTCACCCATAGCAAATTTAGATGGTTTCAATGATGAGATTTGGGACATATGAGCAGATGCTATTTCGATGAGATTTTGGACTTAATGTTGATGCTATAATAGGCTGAGACTTTCGGGATACTGGGATGGGGTAAATGTATTCTACATGTGGGACTGATGTAAATTTGGGGAGTACTAGAGAGTGGACTCTCATGCATGCAGTGATAGCCCCCAAAACATGTGCCCCCCCTCAAATCTGTGTTAAGACCTTACCAGGGGAAAGAGTCTTTGCTGATATAATTGAGATAATGATCTCCAAATGAGACCATTCTGGTTCAGAGTAAGCCCTAATGACAGTGAGTGTCCTTGTAATCAAAGGGTAGGACTGGGCCAAGGAGAAGGGGAGGTGAAGACAGTGGCAGAAACTGGAGTGACTTCTCCACCAGCCAGGGCATGCCAAGGACTGTGGGCAACCCCTGAGGTGGAGAGAGGCAGAGCAGGCCCCCCTCAGTCTCCAGGAAGAAGCAGCTCTGCCCACACCTTCCAGATGGTGAGAAAATGAACTGCTGTTGCTCTAAGCCATCTAGTGACAGCATCCTTAGGAAACCGGTGCACCGCAGAGAGTCATTTTACAAAATGCTTCATCACCTGCTCTTGGCAATGTAGTATCGGGAAGGGTGAGATGCCACAGTGCCCCATGGCTATTGTTTTGCTGTTTCCCGAGATTCACGAGTGTCCCTTTCTGCCTGTTGCTGCTCGGGTGTTGCGGGATGGTGTCCCCTTGTCCTGCAAACGAAGCGTCCTGCTAAGCTCGCACTCTGTAACAGGCAGCTCAGCCTTCTGCATGCTGAGCCCTTGGTTGAATGTGTAACAGCTCTTCATTTACTCGACATCCGAGTGTGTGCTTTTGGGAAGGTGCTGTGATGGGCCATTCAGCTCAGTACACATCTATGCTGCCATGTGCGAGCGCGCAGGGGTGAATGGCACGCACCCTTGGGAGGTCTGCAGCTCAGCCTTCAGCATCTTTATCAGGGCACCCTACTCCCCTCCCTCCCCTCTTCCCTGCTCTTTCTCTGCATAGAAGTAAAAATTATGTAAAACTTTAAATTACTTTGTCCTCCCCTCCCCACAACCTAGCCCTCAACAAAAGCCAAAAACTAGTCCCTAAATGGTCAAGTTTGTTTGGAGGTTTTTTTTTGCATCTTTATGTTAAGTTTTTAGTTACCAGGTGTGCCTAATTCATGAACTCTCATCACTGGCTTTATATAAAGGTTAAATAAAGTCTTACTTTATATATACAAACGTCATTGCTCCTAATTGGGGACATAATGCGGAGAACAGAAATTTCATTTGATACAAAAAGGGCCTAGTTTCAAAGTAATTTTGGCCAAAGTGCCCCTTTTTCTGGTTAGTTAGTTGAACTCGGAAAATTAAGAGTTTTCTAAGATTATTTGGGGAAACAGTTGGAGAAATTCTATGGTGAAGCATGTTTTCCAGATTTTAAGGTCAATGGAAATGCTGTGACAGTAACCTGGCTAACATGCTTTTCTAACACTACGGTTTGTCCCTTTTACGTGGCACATACGCCAAGGACTCAGTAAACGAACCCTGAGGGTCCAGTGTGGCTGCAAAAAGCATCTGGCATTTAGCACCAGTGTCTTAATGCAGTTTCACATTTAAGGTGGCATACATGCCTAAGAGGTTTCCTTTTATACTTCTTCTTCTAAACCTCTTATTAGTGATAGCATGAGTTATGTGCCAGTTTTTATATTGGCTTAGAAAACATGTTTTTGCACAATTCATTTCATTTCTTTTGAAATAATCACTGTCTTGGCTTTAAATTATAGTTAACACTGTTCTTTTTTTAATCTATCAAAACAGTCATTACTTTTTGTTGCACGGGCTACTTCAGCAGCCTTTGAGCATTGTTTTATTTTGAAATGTGTGGGCTTTAAAATGTTTATTTTATTTTTAATAGACAATTATATATATTATGAGATTGAGTGTAATATTTTGGTGTATGTGTACATTATGGAATACTGCTTTTATGATTAACTTTCTGCTTTTCCTAAAGGTTTGCCACCTAAAGTTGCATACATGAATATATGCAGCCAACTCTTGGTATCCGTGAGGGATTGGTCCCAGCTCCCTCACAGGTACCAGAACCCATGCATACCCAGGTCCCACAGCTGGCCCTGCAAAACCTTTGCACAGGACAAGTGGCCCCTCCGTATCTGCAGGGCCTGCCTCCCGGGAATACTGTGTTTGACTGTGTCTGGTCGCAGGTGCAGAGCCCTCAGATGCAGAAGGTTGACTTCACTTACAAAAAAAGAGTCTGTGTCTGAGTGGACTCGCCCAGTTCAAACGAGTCTTGTTTGGTTTTTCCCGTTTTATTAGTTTCTGTAATTGAAATCATGCTGGGAGTTTTCTTGCTCCTTTGGTTTAACACGGCCGTGTCCTTGAGGTTGTCTGTGTTGTCCTCTGCTTGTTTCTCGCAGCTTGTCGTTCTCTTCTGTGAGTACCCTACAGTATATTTATTGATCCTTCCCACTGGAGTTTGCGTGGCTTCCAGATTCTCTACATTGAGAAGCAGTGCTGCTGTTAACATTCCATGAGTGTGTATTCCACATATTAGCACCCTGGTATAAGATTTCCAGGAGCGGCATTACTTGGCTGTGTCATTTGCCACATTTACTAGATAATATTTGACTGGTTTTCAAGTGGTTGTGCCAGTTCACCATTCCCACGTCAATGTGGAGGATAGTTCATATCCTCAGCAACACTTAGTATAAGTGGGTTTCTAAGTCTCCAGTCTGCTGTCTGAGCAGTTTGCACTTACTCACATATTTTAGATGCCAGTGTTGTGTTGATATCCTTCTCAGTCTGTAGTTTGACTTTTTACCTACCCATTGGTGAAATTATGAAAAAAAAAGTTGTTGATTTCACATGCCAAATATATGGATTATTTTTATTGTTGGTTGTTTTTATGTTGTTTTAAAAATCTTCCCGACTCCAAGGAGATGAAGCTCTCCTCTTACATTATCTTCTAGAAGCTTAACTGTTTTCCTCACCACTGTAAGTGGTTTTTAAACACACACACACACACACATTTATGATACGAAGTACAGTTTTTTTTTTTTCTCTTTGTTATATAGGTAAGCTTGTGTCATGGGGGTTTGTTGTTGTAGAGATTATTTCATCACCTAGGTATTAAGCTTAGTACCCATTAGGTATTTTTGCTGATACTCTTCCCTCCTCCCACCCTCCACCCTCCAGTAGGCCCCAGTATGTGTTGTTCTTCTCTATGTGTTTGCACATTTGGTGTGTTCTGACCATTTAGTTCCCACTCATAAGTGAGGACATGTGGTATTTGTTTTCCATTTCTGCGTTAGTTTGCTGAGGATAATGGCCTAAGCTCCGTCCGTGTTCCTGCAAAGGACATGATCTCCTTTTTCATGGCTGTATAGTATTCCTTGATGTAGATATACCACATTTTCTTTATCCAGTCTATCATTGATAGGCATTTAGATTGAGTCCATGTCATTGCTGTTGTGCCTTGTGCTGCAGTGAACATGTGTTTGCATCTGTCTATAATAGAACAATTTATATTCCTGGGGGTTTATACCCAGTAATGGGATTGTTGGGTCGAATGGTATTTTTGGTCTTTGAGGAATCACCGCACTGTCTTCCACAATGGTTGAACTAATTTACACTCCTACCAGCAGTGTATACGTGTTCCTTTTTCTTCACAACCTCACCAGCATCTCTTATTTTTTTAACCTTTTAACAATAGCCAGTCTGACTGGTGTGAGATGGCATCTCACTGTGGTTTTGATTTGTATTTCTCCAATGATCAGTGATGTTGAGCTAGTTTTTTTCTTTTTCTTTCATATGATTATTGGCCACATGTTTGTCTTCTTTTGAAAAGTGGCTGTTCATGTCCTTTGCTTACTTTTCAGTGGGGTTGTTAGTTTTTTTCTTGTAAATTTGTTTAAGTTCCTTTTAGATGCTGGATATTAAACTTTGGTCAGATGTGTAGTTTGCAAAACAATTTTCTCCCACTCTGTAGGTTGTCTGTTTACTCTGCGGATAAGGTTTTGTTTTGTTTTGTTTTGTTTTGCTGTGCAGAGATTCTTTCGTTTCATTAGATCCCATTTGTCACTTCTTGGTTTTGTTGTAGTTGCTTTTGGTGTCTTTGTCATAAAATCTTCACCCATGCCTGTGTCTGGCATGTCACTGCCTAGGTTGTCTTCCAGGATTTTTATAGTTTTGGGTTTTACATTTAAGTCTTTAATCCATCTTGAGTTAATTTTTGTATATGGTGTAAAGAAGGAGTCCATCTTCTGAAAATGGCTAGCCAGTTATCTCCTTACCATTTATTAATAGGGAGTCCTTTCCCCATTGCTTGTTTTTGTCAGGTTTGTTGAAGATCAGATGGTTGTAGGTATGCAGTCTTATTTCTGGGTTCTCTATTCTGTTCCAGTCATCCTTGTGTTCTTTAAGAATGTTTTGGCTCTTTTTGGCCATGAATATATTATATCTCTCAATTTTGTTTGGGTCTTCTCTAATAAAAGTAAGTCTTCTCAAATTTTGTTAGAGCAGTTCTTAGATACTTGGGATTTTAAAAATGGTATTGTAAATATCATTCTTAAAATCGTTTTCTCTCTTTGCTGATGTAAAGAAATAAAATTAATTTTTATAAAATTACTATCGATTTTGGTAAAAATTCTATAGATTTTAGTTATTAACCTAGGTGTATTGAATTTTTTTCTATATATAATCATATCATTAGTAAATAATGACAGCTTTGTTATTTTGTTCCAGTTCTTTGCACCATTTATTTCTTTTCCTTGTTTCTGCAGCAAAGACCTTCAGTATGTTGTTAAAGAAACTTGATTATTATAAGCATTCTTCTTTTGTTCCCATCCTCAAAGTTTGTCACTCAAGGATGTGGTAAGTTTGTTTATAGAAGCCTTTAATATATTAAGGACATGTTTCTGCTCCTATTTAGCTAAAAATTGTTTTTAAATCATGAAAGTATTTTAAGAAATACTTTCCTTTATTTAAGTTTTATTTTATTATGTGTTAAATTCTGGGGTGCATGTGCAGATCATGCAGGATTGTTACGTAGGTATATACGTGCCATGGTGGTTTGCTGCACCCATCGCCCCGTCAGCTACATTAGGTATTTCTCCTAATGCTATCCCTCCCCAATCCCCCCACCCCCTGCTGTCCCTCCCCTATCCCCCACCCCGCAATAGGCCCCAGTGTGTGACATTCCCCTCCCTGTGTCCATGTGTTGTTATATTTCAACACCCACTTAGGAGTGAGAACATGTGGTGTTTGGTTTTCCTTTCTGTGTCAGTTTGCTGAGAATGATAGTTTCCAGCTTCATCCATGTCCCTGCTAAGGACATGAACTCTCCTTTTTTATGGCTGTATAGTAGTCCATGGTGTATAAGTGCCACATTTTCTTTGTCCAGTCTATTACTGATGGGCGTTTGGGTTGGTTCCAAGTCTTCGCTATTGTAAACAATGCCTTAGTGAACATATGTCTGCATGTGTCTTTATAGAAATACCATTTGACCCAGCAATCCCGTTATTGGATATATACGCAAAGGATTATAAGTCATATTTTAAGAAATATTTTTATAAAACTATTGAAGATATCTTTAAATTTTTCTTCTTTAATGTGTTAACACGGTAAATGATATTGATTGACTCTCTAATATCATACCAGCCTTGTATTTCTGGGGGCCAAAACCCTAACATTATCATGTTATAATACTATTTTGTTCATTATTAGATTCCATTTGCTTGTATTTTCTGTGAATGCAAGCAATTACTTTGGTTTACAGGAGTTAAATTGATGTTTAATTTTTCATTTTCATACCATTCTTTTGGAGTTCGGTATCTGGATTATGCCAGTCTCATAAAACATTTGGTTTTCTCATCTTCTTTCTCTAAAATAATTTATCTAAAATTGGAATTGTTTATTTCTTGAATCTTTACATATCAAGAAGGCCATGTAAGCCTCAACTTTTCACTGTGGAGATAGTTTTGACACATTTGATTTAGTTATGAGACTCTTCAAGCTTTTAATTTCTTGAGTCAGTTTTGCATAGAGTTTTCAATTACTTATCAAGTGTTTAAATTTTCAGTTTTATTTTACAGGAGTCAGTTCGTACCCCCGTTACCTCTGGCATGCATGGGGCTGTGACGTCGACCTTTGTGGTTCTTCATGCTTGTTATTTCCGTCCTTTCTGCTTTCTGTTTTTCCTGGCCACTCCTGCAGTAGGTTTGCCAGCTTTCAGTTCTTACGGAGACAGCTACCCTTGGTCTTTATGGATTCTTTGTACTGTGTATTATGTTTCTATTTCATTAATGTTTTCTTACTTTGTTTCCTTCCTCCTTGATTTCTTTTCACGTTCTCCCCCCTTTTTGAATATACGTATTTGAGGCTATAAATTTTTCTGTAAGTACTAGTTTGGTTGCATTTCAAAAATTTTCATCTGTAGTATTTTTATTATTATCAAGTACAGAATATTTTAATTTCGACTGCAATTTCATGTTTGACCCATGGTTCTTACAGACTTATTTCTTATCTTTATAAGCAGAGTTGAAACATTTCTCGTATATCTTTGTTCATGTTTAGTTGGATTATGTTTTTCTCAGAGAACATAACTTCAGATCTGTGAGATGTGTTGAGACTTGTTCTGGGGTCCAATATTTAGTCCATTTTATAAACATTCTGTGTGTGCTTCAAAACAAGTTGGATTCCAAATTGTTGCTCACAGTATTTCACCTGTGTAATTAGGTCAAGATTCTTAATCTTGTTTTTCAGTTTCTGTCTACCACTGGGGCGCTTCTCTGTCTTTTATAACAGTTGCTGAAATGTGTCAAAATCTCTCATCATATTGTGAATCTGTCTATTTTTTTTTTTTGGAATTCTATTTATTTTTTGTATTTTATATTTTGTGACTTTAATATTAGATGCATACAAATTTGAATTGTTATCTATTCCTAGTAAATTAAGCAGTTTCTCATTATAAAGTGACTTTCTTTATCTCTACTAAAGCTTTTTGCATTAAATTCTACTTTGTTCTGTGTTAATGTAGCAATGCCAGCTGTCTTTAATTTGTTTGGCTTATCTTCTTCCATCTTTACTTTCAACTTCTGTGTATGTTTATTTTTATGTGTCTCGTAATTAGCATGGTATCTTGTAATTTGTTTAATTTTTCTCTAACTTTGATAATTTTTGACTTGAGTATTTAGTGCATATGCAGTTGTTGTAATACTGTTTTTTTTTTGTTTAAATCTGCTGTTTTATTTTGTGCTTTTAATATGACTTACCTATTCAATATTTTTCTCCTTTCTTGCCTTTTTTTTATTTTTTGTAATGCTACTTTTTCTCCAGCAGTTTAGAAGTTATATAAGTGGTTTCTATTATTTTAGTAGTTACCTTAGAAGTAAAAAACCTTCTTATCAAAGTTAAAAGTCAGTTCCCTTGGGAGCATTTAACTTAATTTACCCCCTTCAAGACTTATGCCATTTTTGTCATTTATTTTGATTCCAGTTGTTCTTAAACCCAAAGAAAACCCTAGTTATTCTTAAACCCAGCAATATCAAGGATACTGTTTATACATTCCCTGTCTTTTCGGTTTATCCATGTTTCTGTTCTTAATACATCTTAAGACCTTCTATATAGAATAATTTTCCTCTGTCAGGAATTTGTTTGCTTTTTGTGCTGCTGGTGCTGGTCTGTTGGGAGCTCTCAAATCTCACTTGGCCAAGTTCTTCTTGGAAAACAGTGTCATTGGGTATAGAATTCTAGGTTGTCACCTGTATTTTTTGGCTTCTATTGTTGTTTTTAAGACTTTACTTCTTTGGGTCCTTCCATCTCTTCCAGACACTTTTCCATCCTCTCTCCATTGCTGGCATTGACGCTCTACAATACATACTGTGTTGAGGCACAATGTTCCTTTTAAACAGTGCTTGGGATTTGTTGGGCGTCTTGACTCTGTAGATTCCTTGATTCACTCTAGAAAGTCTGCCATCTTCTCTTCAGATGCTGCCCTTTCCCTGCCTGTGGCGTCCCTCGCTGGGACATGAGGTCAGGGCTTGGTTGACGTCCTCCCTGTGCCTTTGTTTCTCTGGCTTTCGCTGCTGCACTTTCTACTTTTTTAAATTTTGCTTCCACGCTTCATTCTATATCGTTGTCACTGACCTGACGAACAAGTTACCAGTTCTTTGGCAGTGTGTAATCAGCAGATAAACTAATAAATTTCTTAATTTTAATTATTAATATTTCTTAGTTCTGAAGATTCTGTTTGGCTTTTATCGCATTGATTATTTCATTTTTCCAGTTGCCTGTTCCATGCAGACATTTTCAGATTTTTCTTATGCATCCATTTGTTTTATAATCTTTGTCTGTCAATATTGGATACTTTCGTCAATCTCTTTCTGTTGTAGTTTGGTCTCCCGGGTCTTGCGCTGTCACCCATTCTCAGAGCACCACATGCAGCAGGGAACGCTTTTGCTTGGCACTTGTGCCTGGTCTTTGTTTGACTCCGCTCATCTCCAAAGCCGGCACTGAGCTCGCTCTTCCTGAAACAGCACTTCATTGCGAGTCTCCAGTCCTCCCACCCCAATCAGAAACATTTAGTGAGATTTGAATTTGGCTTACATCAATTCAAATGACTCTTTCTGTAATACTTTGCTGTATTTTCTGTGCCTCAGGACTCAACTCCATTTGTTTATCCTTACGTTTTGTGCAATTGATACAGATCAAATAGCATGCTTCCGTGTTTAGGGTGTGTCTCTGCCTTCGCTCCAGCAACACAGCCAGTGTAAGCTATGTGTCTGTGCATGCCTGATGCACTGTATGCATGGACACATGATGTGCCTGGTGCACCTCCACATTCTGGAGCCGTCACTGAATGCTGCAGATACGCTCCTCTCCCTGAGATCTCCCCACCGAGTGCTACACAGGTACATTCCTCTCCCTGAGCTGCCTCCACTTTAGCTCAGGCCCTTCGTTTTCCATACCCCTCTAGCTCTTGAGACCAGTGATCATTTCCTCTTATTGATGACGACCTACTCCACCGTAATTCTCAGTCACCTACCTTTATGTGTCATTTCTAGTCTTCGCGATGACCATGACCCTCTACAGATGCTATTACTGAGGCCCAGAAAGATCAAGTATGTCATTGGTCTAAGATGGTTTGAAAATTAGGAATCCGTACAGGTAAAACAGTTACCTGAGCTTCCTTCCTATGGAGCATGGAAGGAAGTGGCTGTGGTACTTGGGAGGCTGAACTAGCGGGAGTTCGTGATGGTCTGGATGCAGGCACTGGAAGGAGAAGGGAACTGGATCACTCCCAGTGGGTGACTGCAGTGAGGTGGCCGTGCCAGTCGTTGTGACGTAGAAACACCCCACAGTGAGGAAGAAACACCCCACAGTGAGGAAGAGTATCTGTGCGTGTTTTGTTTTGTTTGGTCCATAAGGAGAGGACATGGGAATGTTAACACCATTGTGTATATATTTCAGGGTATTTGTGATGAACCTGTGATATCTCATAGGAAATAGAATAGGTATCAGTCTGAAGCCCAAGGCGAGGTCTAAACTAGGCCTAGACATTTGAGTCTTGTCTCCACCGTGGATCACGTTGGACAGATTCACCCAGTGCAAATGATCGGGTGCCAGCCCCTGCACCCCTGCTGTGTCATGAAATATTTAAAGGTATCACAGACAGTGACAAAGGTTGGGAAAAATTCAGATCAAATGTCCTTTGTGTCCTTTCAGCTTTATGATTTATAGGAAAAGATTTTAATTACTTTTGATAAAAATTCTGATGTAAATGAATTCTGTTTTATTTTGCTCAAATTAGAATCTAAAAATAAGTCTGACAGAGGAATGCATGTGAATTATTTCAGGTATATTTATTCCCTGAGGAGAATATCATGTGTTTCTCAGACACGTTATGGGACTGGGTTCGCCTGGTAGTGATAAATGCTGCAGGTTTAATTGTAACAATTAGAGCTTAAAGGCGGCAGGCATCGTGGTGCCTAAGTAAGATTGCATGGTCTGTTGTCGGAAAGTGCACTTCACATTTGTTCAGAGTCCGAGTTAGCTCCTCAGACACGTCTGTAGCTGTGGCACAGAAGAGACTGTTTGGACACCAAGCGGCTATCATTAAAAGACCTGACATTCCGAGATTTACAAATGCTCTCTTCCTGTAGCATGAAACAGGTTCATGGGTCTTCCTACTCCTAACACTGCTGAACACAGTGTTTATTTAAGATAATTTATTTCATTCTTTGTATTATGTAATCATCATGTTGCCTTCTGGTTCAAGTAACTGAAATGACAGACACTTTTCCACTTATCTGGGACAGGGCTCTTGGTAACAATTTCACAGTTGCTAAATTAGCAATAAAATGAGCTTAAAATGTATCTGGTATTGATTACTTTATAATGTGTTTCTATAATTCTTCTGAAAATGCTAGGTTTAATATATATTGGGGTGACAAATTATGTTACAGTATAGTATTTTACAGTCGAGAAGAATCCAGATTTTAAAATTCTGTAAAATTAGAACATTCTAAAATTACACAGAATGTAGCAGTGATAGTTACTCTGCCGACTTAGTGTTTGAAATCTGGGCATCGTAGAGATTTTTAACGTTAAAGAGCAAATTGCTCTTTAATTAGTCAAGATACATGTGACTAAACGTGCACGTAAGCTGTCTGCCCTGTATGTGGTATTAAAGGCTCCCTGTGCGGTATTATATACCCCACGTGATAGTATATGCGCCCTGTGTAGTGTTATACGCTCCCTGTGTGGTATTATATACTCCTAATGAGGAATTATATACCCCACGTGATAGTATATGCGCCCTGTGTAGTGTTATACGCTCCCTGTGTGGTATTATATACTCCTTATGAGGTATTATATACCCCACGTGATAGTATATGCGCCCTGTGTAGTGTTATACGCTCCCTGTGTGGTATTATATACTCCTAATGAGGTATTATATACCCCACGTGATAGTATATGCGCCCTGCGTAGTGTTATACGCTCCCTGTGTGGTATTATATGCGCTCTGTGTGGTATTACTTACTCCCTGTGTGGTATTATATGGGTCCTGTGTGGCCCATGTGGTATTATTGTTTTAGTTGAAGTTGAGAATATTTTACTCAGTGATCTTTCACTAGTTAACTGTAAACTTGCATTCTGCCTGTTTCTACTTATTTTTATCATCCTGAAGATGATCTCTGACCTTTTCCATGAGTAGGTAGTGCTTTAGACAATCTTCCACAGGCACTTGTATTCAACTTACCATATTTCAGTGGTAATTATTATATTCCATGAAATAATTGAATATTCCATGATGCAACAGCTCCACGTAAGTCTGTAACCACGGAAATGGTGTCGTGAGCCATTGGCTTTTCGTGATTGAGGCGCAGTGCCCAGAAGAGCCGTCCTGGTCCTTTGGCTTCCACCACCCTGAGCCCAGTGGCTGACTGCAAGCTCTTCAGAAATTCCCGGCTCACAGCAGAAACCCATTTGCATTATAGTAGCTGAGGCAGGCTGACACTTTTCAAAACAGTGTAACACAAGTCTGAAAGAACACAGCACACAGACAGGAAGCTGTGTTTACCAAAGTGCAGATATCTGAGCCAAAGATTCAGAGCCATGAAAAGCTTGATAGGAAGTCACATTCTCCTTTCAAGCCCTTTCCTCCTCTGTACAGGAAGGCAATCATTCCTTGGCCACCTTGTCCCTTGCCTGCCTCCTTCCCTCGAAAGTGTTGCTAACATTTTAGCTAAGTGGCCCATGACTTCCACTTTCTTTGTCTGATTCACAGAGAATCTTTCTCCAAAACCCAAATCAAAGAAGAGTGCATGTAAATATGTGTTTTCTTTTCCTTCTTCAAGTCTCCCGCTCACCCTGAAGTCATACAGAACAGCCCTGCTGTTTTGTCACCATTTGCAGGAATGTCCTTAGTTTTTCCTGAGCCTTTCCTGCCTGTCAGACACTCCTCTGAACATTTGGCAGGCAACGGTTCACATAGTCTTCAGCACAGCTGATAAAGGTTTTGTCTCTAGCCCACTTGTTACTAGGAGACACTGGAGGCCCAGAGGTAGGTAACTTGCAGGTGTAGTGGCTCTGGGCTTCAGATCCATGTGGCATGTCCAGCCAGCCCTCCTCGCCAGGGAGCTGCAGCCATCCAGCTCCCAGAGGCCGAGTGGGTGCTGTGTCCCACATGGAGTGTCATCTTGCAGGGGAGCTTCGAGTCATCTTTGCTCAGTGCTTGTGTCTTTGATTAGTGTGGATTATACATAGCCAAAGATGGTGAAGTCCTGGTTTGAAACGGCTGTGTAATTAATTATCAAAGACTTGCTTTGTGATTAACACACAGGAGTTTTAAGATGTGGATTTTAGGGACAGGTAAGTCAAATGATGATGATTTTTCTTTAACTCCCACACAGGCTTCCCTCATTGACTGTGGTTCCTGTTTTTCAAGTGTGTTCTTACTAATAGTAGAACTATGTGAATTGCCATTTTGGTGGGTCACAATTGTTTGACTATCAGCAATTTCGCTTTGTGCTTTATCTGGATAGAATTAAATTCGACACATGTGAGCCTTTTTGAGTTGCTGTATAGGAAGAACAGCATGGTGGGCACAGTCTGCCCCAAAAGTGATGTGATTTGAGTGGGTGTTCCGCTGGGTAGGGTTCCAGGCCTGCAGGGTTCCACCCTTTGCTCACCCAGTGCCGCAGGCAAGGTTCTGCAGAATTGTCCCACATCAGACGACTCATCATATGTGCTTTAATTGCAGTCTTACTACACAGCCTTAAATTAAGAAATTTGAAAAATAAGAAGTCCAGTGCATAGTTAACAGACACCATTTTATTCCTCCTGTCATGTCCTGTTTGCTCATGTGCTTTCCAGTTCAGCCCCTGAAACACGGGCAGTATCCCATGGTCATTGTAAAGCAAGTGGATGAAGCTTCAGGGCCATCTCCCATGGCGATTTGCAGGGGGACAGCACCTGTTCCCCTTCGCTCTGTGCGCACCTGTCCCGTAAGCCCTTGGTGTTGGTCCCTTGTGGGCACACGCACAGCAGTCTTTTTGTCCCATCTGGTATTAGAGACTGTCTTGAAGGACAGAAAATGAGTTATCCATTTTTCTGTCACCTGCAAACATTATCTTGGGTGTAAACATGTTTGTTGACTTAAATGTCAGTAAATTCATTTGTTTTAAAGTCTAAAATCCAATATTATGTATTTTCACATAAAATGAAAGATAATGCATATTAAAAAAATACATGTCAATGGAAGCACAAGCCTGAATGTGTGGCCTAGGTCTGGATCACACTAACCACTGCAGTGGGTTTTATTTGGCAGTTTGCGTGTGAACTTGGACATGGGCAAAGCGGTGTACGGGTGGATGATGATGAAGGACGAGAACATCCCTGGCACAGTCGTCCGGACCAGCACTATCCCGGAGGAACTGGGGCGCCTGGTATATTTACTGACAGACAAAACAGGTACTATTCATGTCCGTGTTCACCTGTGACTGGACCAAATAAATGGCACTTCATAAGAAACAGCAGAGTAGCATAGAGACGGGTGTTCCTGTGTGTGCTAGAACACCTCATCCAACCCGTATAGCATAGAGACGGGTGTTCCTGTGTGTGCTAGAACAGCTCATCCAACCCCGTATAGCATAGAGACGGGTGTTCCTGTGTGTGCTAGAACACCTCATCCAACCCGTATAGCATAGAGATGGGTGTTCCTGTGTGTGCTAGAACAGCTCATCCAACCCGTATAGCATAGAGATGGGCGTTCCTGTGTGTGCTAGAACAGCTCATCCAACCCGTATAGCATAGAGATGGGCGTTCCTGTGTGTGCTAGAACAGCTCATCCAACCCGTATAGCATAGAGATGGGCGTTCCTGTGTGTGCTAGAACAGCTCATCCAACCCGTATAGCATAGAGATGGGCGTTCCTGTGTGTGCTAGAACAGCTCATCCAACCCGTATAGCATAGAGATGGGTGTTCCTGTGTGTGCTAGAACAGCTCATCCAACCCGTACAGCATAGAGATGGGCGTTTCTGTGTGTGCGAGAACAGCTCATCCAACCCGTATTTGGAACTTCTCAGCCTCTGCTCTTGAAAACTGTCACACAGCTTAATCGTCTGCTAGTATACACAGTATCATAAGAATTATCAAAATGTTAAGTTCTTAGAGCTTTAAGTAACATATTTCTGTGTTTTTAATTTTCTACAATCTTGCAGAGTTTTAGAAACTGCCTTTATAACCCCTCCCTAGTGGCTTATTAAGAGCAAAAATTGTATGTTTGTTTATTATAGAATGATACTTGTGAGCTACTAGAAGAAAATGACAGATATATTAACATGGTATTTAACACTCACATGGACTAAAAAGCTTTACTACGGACAGTTTAGCCCACTTTAAAGCTCTGGGACCAACATTCTGTATGTCCTTATTTAATTTTCTTTTTCTTTTTTTTCATCAAAGAACTCTTAACCAATCCGTAACAGACTAAAGGCAAACACATGGAATCTGGTACTACAGATTTCCTTACAAGGAAAGCCACATCCAAGGGTTAAAATTCCTCCTTGGTTTATGGAGTCATAATTTTAGTTCTTAGTGAACTAAAAATAAAAAAAATACTTATATAGCATGATAAACAAAATATGTTGCAAACAAAATTCAACTCAATTTTTATTATTAAATAGTAAAGTCCTCACTATAGGCAGCAAGAAGACAGAAATCTGCAAACAAGACTTATTTAAAATTCGTACGGGAAGCTCTAGCTATTGCAGCAAGACAATAAAGAGAAGTAAGATGTAAGGAAGAAACAAATATTTTCAGACATAGCAAAAGGGGCAGGTTACAGATTAAAATAACAAAATGGGTCTCTAATACATAAGTGGAGAATAGACTGAAGGGTAAAGCTCCCACTCAAGGGCTTACCTGCATAGAGGACACATAGGCAAGAGCCTGAGGAATGATTGGAGAGGGTGCACAGGCGGCCCCCAACTTCACAGTGGTTCAGCTTGACGATGGTCAACAGCAATAGCATCCGCTCAAAACTGTCCTTCTCTCCATGCAGCCGTCCTGTTATTCACTTCAATACAGTATTCAGTAAATTACACGAGATACTCAGCACTTATAAAATAAGCTTTGTGTTAGCAGATTTTACCCATAACATAAGGGTTCTGACATGTTCAGGTAGACAGGGCTAGGCCATCGTGTTTAGAAGGTGAGATGCATTAAATGCGTCTTGTACCGAGGATGGGTCTATTGAGATACAACCCCATCATAAGTTGAGAAGTCTCTGTTTTGGAAGTCAGACTGCTGTCTCAAAAGTAGAAATTCAGTATTCTTTGTGTCAGCTTTTATCATGGGACTTTGTTAGTTTAGTGTAATTGAAAGTTCGGTTGTTGGATTTGTGTTTGAGTTCCGTTAGACTTTGTCTCGTGAGAGGGTGAGGAACTTGACCATGAAGGCAATGCTTACGAATCCCAGTGACTCAGGGAACAATTTGAGGGGCTTCTGGTTCAAAAAGGTAGATGAGAAGGTGTGTTAGGATTTTCCTTTCCCAGCCTCGTGAAGGCTACAGAAAAATGTTTAAAGGATAAATAAATCCGTGAGAATACATAGAAAACAAACAGGAGTAAAATTATTAGAGGATCCAGAAGTTGAGTTATTTCTGGGAAACAGCTGGAATCAGTTTGCAGGCGATAGAGCAAAGCAGACCAGAGCTGCCGTGGCTGCAGAGGAAACCCCACGTGGGTGAGAAATGTCCTGCAGAACCAAGGGGTGGAGGAGCCCCAGATTGGGAGCTGACAGGTGTGTGGGGCAGCACGAGAAGCCAGGAGCTGTCACGAGTGGTGCCTTTGAGATCAGGTGACCGCCAGGATCTGCTCAGGCGCTACCTGTGAGGGCTGGTTTCGCAACGTGGAGGGGCTTTTGGGGAGAAGGACTCACTGGCTCATGTGCCCTGCCCCTTACGCAGAGTTCACAGACAGCCCTTGATTCAGAAAACAGCCCTTGGGAGGAGCAGGTCTACGGAAGTGCAGAAGAAACCCACCCCACCTTACTCTCTGATCAACTGAGTCTTTACTGATGAAATAGAATCAGAAATGAAGTCAAAGTAGCACAGTAGGAACAACCATACTGTTCCCAAAGAGGAGAAATTCATAGGGAAAGCAAAAGACATGCAAGAAAATGTTCAGAATTGTAGACAGTGGGTTCCTATGCACGAGCTCAGTGTCCAGATTAAACTGCACTTCTGTGTGTCAGCAGCAGTTAGGGCATTAATACCAAACACTAATCAGAATAACAAAAAGCATCAAATCAAATGTAAACAAAAATACGTAAGACCGAGGTGGATAGAAGCTTTTAAAATGTGAAAGCCCTTAGGATCTAAATTGGTAGACATGCTAGCTTCATGAACAGGACATCTTAGAGTAATAAAGGTATCATTTCTTCTCACATGGAAAGATCGGATGTGTTTGCAAGCCTAAGTGGAATCAGAAACTCCTGTTCAGTCTGGTGGGAACTTCAAGTTAGCGCATCACTTGGTAACACATTTTGGCATTATCAGTCACATGGAACAGGCACGTGCTCTACTATCCAGCTATTCCCTAAAGAAATGTTTTCACATCTACACTAGAACACAGACATAAGAGTATTCATAGCATTGTAATGGTTAACAAAAGCAAGCACTGTCTAGCTAGAACACAGAAAAGGATATCAAAAGTAGAATGGACCAGTGAATTGGGCACCGTTCCTACAGTTGAATACTAAATAGCATTGACAGTAGAGTACAGATACCGACAGAAACATGGATGGATTCCAAAATAGAACGTTCAAGAGCTGAGAACAACATAAGAAAAATGCAATAAGGTTTGTCTATATAAAGATGAAAAGCATAAAAGACTAAAACATTTAATACTTAGAGGACCATGAAGGGTGAAGCTGTGAGTAAATGCAAGCGGTAACGAAGCGTGTAGAGCAGTATGAATCCAAGGAAGCTGCCTTATCTACCTTCATTAGTATTAAGCGAAATAAACCTTAAAAAAACGTTATTTAAGAAAGAGGGTCACTATATAAAAGGTTCAATTCAAAATGTTTGTGTATGTAATAAAATCGCTTTAATACTTAAAGCAAGAATTGATAGATGGAGAACTTGCTTATTTTCTCTCAACCACGGGAAGAAATAGACAAATCTTTTGTTTATTGATAAGCCAAGCAGGCAGTTTGGAAGATTTGAATAGCATAATCATCAGTGTAGATCTTAATGGACATATTTATCTAACAGCTAGAGAGCACATGTTCTTATCCGACACGGATGAGAACGTTGTGAAGGTTGGATACATGCTAGGCCGTGAGTCCAGTTTCAGCAGATTCCAAAGAATGGACGGTCCTGATCACAGTAAAAAGAGAGAAGAGACTCTGATAACAAAGAAACACGTTTTCAGTCTCTGCATTTTTAGCAATGGAAGAATATACTTCCAAACAGCATAGCTCCAAAAGGAATTCATACAAACTCAAAATGCCTGGAGCTGAGTAATAATGTCATCACTTTCTGTTAAAGCCCATGGAATGCACAAAATCAAGGCTTTATAGGAACTTTGCTTCACTTTTTTAAACAGAGAGACAAGACAGCCTAAAAATTCATCATCCTAATGGCCAACTTAAGAATAGTAAAATAAAGCCGAATAAATACAAAGAAAGAAGATTTCAACAGAAAGCAGTGACTTGATAAAAACTATCAAGGATTAATACATCCTGTCAGACTTTTGAAAAGATAGCAAAATAAACACACTTTTAAAATTGTGATCTTTAAAAAGTAAGCAAAGGTGGGCTGGGTGCGGTGGCTCACGCCTGTAATCCCAGCACTTTGGGAGGCTGAGGCGGGTGGATCACCTGAGGTTGGGAGTTCGGGACCAACCTGCCCAACATGGAGAAACTCCATCTCTACTAAAAATATAAAAATTAGCCAGACGTGGTGCCATGTGCCTGTACTCCCAGCTACTCAGGAGGCTGAGGCAGGAGAATCGCTTGAACCTGGGAGGCAGAGGTTGGTTGATTCATGAGGTTCAGGGAAAGAAGCCATGTGTGCAGCATAAAAGCAAAGGTGAAGCAGCAGGTGCTGGTGGGGAAGCTGCAGCAAGTTCCCCAGAAGATCCAGCTGAGAGCATTGATGTCAGTGTAGCCAGAACGGCCTTCTATTGGAAGATGATGCTATCTAGGACTTCCATAGCTAAAGGGAAGTCAGTGCCTGGCTTCACAGCTTCAAAGGACGGGCCAGCTCTCTTGTTAGGGGTTAATGCAGCTCTTGAGTTTTAGTTGAAGCCAGTGCCCATGTGCCATTCTGAAAATCTTAGGACCCTTAAGAATGATGCTAAATCTACTCTGCCTGTGCTCTTTGGAACAACAAACCCTGGATGGCAGCACATTTGTTTACATCATGGTCGACCAAACATTTTAAGCCCATGGTTGCGACCTACCACTCAGAAAAAAGATTCTTTTCAAATATTAGTGCTCATTGACAAAGCTCTGATGCTCCGATTGACAAACCTCATTCACGCAAAAGCTCTGACGCAGATGTACAGGGAGATCAGCACTGTTTCCATACCTTCTGGCACAGCATCCATTTCGTAGCCCGGGGACTTAGGAGTGACTTTGGCTTTCGAGTCTTGTTGTTTAAGAAATACACTTCATAAGGCCATCGCTGCCATACATAGCGATTCCTCTGATGGATCTGGGCAAATCAAATCGAAAACTGTCTGGAAAGGATTCACGATTCCAGACACCATTAAGAACATAAGTGGTTCATGAGAGGAGGCCAGCATTTATACAGGTTTGGAACAAATTGATTCCCATTCTCATGGATGACTGAAGGTTTCAAGACTACAGCGGAGGAAGGTGGGTGGAAATGGCGAGGGAACTAGGAGTGGAGCCTGAAGATGACGAATTGCTGCAACCTCAGGATGAAACGTGAACAGATGAGTTGCTTTCTATGGATGAGCAGAGAAAGTGGTTTCTTGAAGTGGAATCCTCTCCTGGAGAAGATGCTGGAACACTGTTAAAGTGACAACCGAGGATTTAGAAGATTCCATAAGCTAAGTTGGTAGAGCAGTGACAGGGTCTGAGAATATTGACCCCAGTTTCGAATGAAGCTCTGTGAGTGAAATGCTCTCCAACAACATTGCGTGCTACAGAGAAATCTTTTGTGAAAGGAAGAGTCAGTTCATGTGGCAAACTTCATTTGTTGTCTTTTTTTTTTTTTTTTTTTTTTTTGAGACAGAGTCTCTCTCTGTCACCAGGCTGGAGTGCAGTGCTGCGATCTCAGCTCACTGCAACGTCCTCCTCCCAGGTTCAAGTGATTACCCTGCCTCAATCTCCCAAGTACCTGAAACCACAGGCACGTGCCACCATGCCTGGCTAATTTTTGTGTTTTTAGTAGAGACGAGGTTTCACTGTGTTAGCCAGGATGATCTGGATCTCCTGACCTCATGATCCACCCACCTCTGCCTCACAAACGTACTGGGATTATGGGTGTGAGGCACTGCGCACGGCCCACTGTTGTCTTATTTAAGGAACTGCCACAGCCACTCCAGACTTCAGCAACCACCACCCTAATCAGTCAGCAGCCATCAGCATTCAGGCAAGATCCTCTGCTAGCAAAAAGATTAAAAGTTGCTGAAGGCTCAGATGACTGATTGATAGCATGTTTCAAAAATACTTTTAAATTAAGGTATATACATTGTATGTTTTTTGTACGACATACTACTACTTGCACACATAATAGACTAAGGATAGTGTAAACATCACTTTTCTATGAACTGAGAAACCCACAATTTCATGTGGCCCACTTTATTGTGATACTGACTTTATTGCTCTGGTCTGGAACCACGCCCTTCCACGGTCTGAGTTGTGCCTGTAGTTTCCTATGTATCCTCAGATGGAAAGCGCTTTGGAATCAGATCTGGGATTGAATCCTGGTGCCCCCTAACTGTGTGTGATGTTAGGCAAATCTTTTAACCCTTCAGAGCAAAAGAAATGTGTTGTCAGTCACTAAAGTTTTGTGATGGTTTGTTGCACAGCTCTAGACAACAGGGGCATCCAAGCCAGCAGAGAAATACAAATCACTCTCGGATCTGAAAACAGCCACGTATGCCCCCTTTCCTTTGTGAGACCTTTAGTGCCCTGGTGAAACCAGTGCGTGTGTTTACTGCTAATTGGTTGTTTTATTCAGGAACTTAAATAATTAATCTCTTTCTGTTTTGTGTTCCATATTTTCATTCTGCTCTTTGGCTCTGCCCTTCAGTGTGTGATTCAGAAGTCAGACAGGGTTTTGCAGTCACCTTGCGGGCCTCAGTCACAGCAGAGGTTCTGTAACTGTGGATGGTTGTTTAATACTATAAAGCATTCTGGTTCTCGGTATCAGAGGAGGAGTGTTGAGGCATAAGGCCGTTTGCAGCTATCTTCTAAATGCCTTGAGTTTCAGCTGAAGTGATGAAGAGTGAACCGTTGTCTAAGGAGCCTTCTGCTACTGACATAATTGTCAGGTGGTCCTTTGCATGATGGTAAACTGGGTCTGTGCTTCATCAATAAGCTTTTGGACAAGAAGCATCTATCACAGTGGTTCTCTCATTTGCCACAGCAGAATAGAAAATGAAGTATCCCAATAATTGCATTACAGTTTCCTTCTTGTGGACAAGAAAGCAATGTGGTATAATTAGGTTTGATTGGAGTGCACATTTCCGGTAAGATCTGAAATTAATGATGTTGCTATAGTGACACATCTGCGGCCACCAGTGCGTGAAACATAAAGCAATTCATTCGACAGGCGTAGACATCTGTGAACTGCAAGGATGCAGAGCATATTGACACTGACCAGAAACACTCGATGCCGGCTAATAAATGAACAAATGATGCTGAAACAGGAGGACAGATAATTTGTACTTAATCTGCTGAGAGAACTTTAATCTTCTCATTGGTTGCATTTGACAATGCCATTGTTTAAAGAACAATGCTGCAGAGAACTCATAAATTTTAAAACTTAACTCAGGGTGCAGCCTATTAATGCAATACATTAATTCCTTTGTTAGGGAGGTTTTATCTTCATGTCGAACAAAGCCGTTACTAAAAACATCCACTAAAACAACAGGTTTTTTAGGACTCACATTTTAATTATAGCATCCATTACCCAAAATGCCATGTTGTTCAGAATTGAATCACATGTGAGTTTCACAAGACGGCATCGTCATGAAGGAGAACGCTGTTTCCCAGTTTGTCAGGGCAGCCAGCATGACGTGTGTGCTGGTTAGTGCACACGAGGCAAGCAGATCTCACAGGTAAGACTCAGAACCATTTTCGAACATTCTTTTAACCAGAGGGCAACCACAGTCTCTTACGCATGATGCTAAGAACGTAAGTAGCCTTACTGGCACAGTATTTACTCATGTGTGTCCTTGGGTATGAGCACTGCAATTAACATTTTGGTGGTGTTTGGGCCAGTTGAGATATTTAACACATGCAGATACTTAACAGATGTGTACAGTACTGAGAATCATCATGTTTAGAGAAAGCCTGACTTGTAGAGACTATATTTGACTTTGAATATAATATTTGACTTCACATTAAGCAGTGTCATTGACTTGGAATATATTTGACTTTGCTTTAAAACATGTCAGATATTTTCAAAAGTCAAAGCATACTTTAAAGACTGATGAATTAGTCTTACCACTTAGGTTTTGTTTCCACTCCTTGTAAGGTCTACGTAAGTTTGTGTTTTGATGCCTCCGTTGATTATGCGTGCATATTACTTTGTTTAACTAGAATCTTCACGAGAAAGTGTATTGCTCTTGCTGTGAGGCATACGTGAGTATTACCTTTTCATACATGAAAGTCACTGGCTCACTGTTGTAGGATGATGTGCTGGAGTTGAGGTATGAGGCCAAATCACAATCCAGGAAGATCTGGTCCGAAGCCTCTGCAGCTGCGACTCAAACCCTGTCTCCCCAGCTCAGTCATGGAGCACATCTGTTGCCACTCTGAGAATGATGCCTGCAGGACTTTTTCCCCAGAAATTAATTTCCTCTTTGCCTGCTTTGCTCATTATAGTCCCAAAAAAACTCTTTTTTATTAAAGAGTTACAGCTTTTTTTTTTTTTTAGAAATCACAAACCTTTTGTCAAAAGGTATTTTCTGTCTGTCTAACTGCATACCATCCCCAGGTCTGCTGTGACTCTCTCTTACTCTGTGGCTGCTTTAGCTCCTCCCTTTTTCAAAGTTGCCAGTTTGGGGCCATATTAATTTCTGTTGTATCAAAATGGCAGAAGTTGTAGAAATCATCAGTGTTTGAAATCATGGAGAGCATTTGAGGTAAGGTTTGAAAAGTGATTTTGTATCATAGACTCAGGACTGATTTAATTCTGCTGCGTTATCTGCTACTATACAAGAGGTGAAGGAACGTTTGAGATTAGTAAGTTATGAAATTTTAAAAATCACTGATTTTAAAAATATTTTCAGGATTCATCTTTATATGTGAAGAAAGGTCATGTGCCACTGACCTGAAGGAATGTCTGCATCAGTATTGCAGTTTCTCGAACCCAACAAGGTGTATTCACATGGACAAAATAACAAACACAAATACTTCATTGTTCATGTGATGAAAGATGTTAGTCATTTATTTGAATATATCAGTTTTAAGCTGCTTATAACATGATTAGCAACTGAAACATTGTAGAAGACGCAGAGCTAGTATTATCACATTTCTTTAATTTAAATGACTAACTGTCAGGATACATTACTGTCTTCACATTTGGCGTATCCGTGATTCAGTTCTCACCACAACCTAACTTGGCACTCCCCATCCTTCCCCTTCTACTACCCGTGGCCCCAGGCAGCCCCTGATGACTTTCTGCCTCTGAGGACTTGCCTGTCCTGGGCATTCCGCATATACCAGTCAGACGTATGCCATCCTCTTGGCCTCCTTCACCAGCATGCTCTTACAGGTTCATCCATGTTGTAGCGTGTATTGGTGCCTCATTTCTGTCTGTTGCCAAATAATATTTCGTTATGTGGATACACCACACTTTATCCATTCTCAAGGTGATGGACATGGTCGTTTCCACTTTTGCCTGTCACGACTAGTGCTGCGAGCATTCAGCCAACGCAGTTAGGCAAGAGCAAGAAGCCAGCATCCACATTGTAAAGGAGGGCAAAACTCTCGCTGTCTGGTCACGTGGTCACGTCTGCAGGAAATCCTCAGGAATCACCTAGCCCTCTGTTAATCAAGGGGTTTGGTAAGATTGGAGGACACAAGATCAATACACAAGAATGAAGCTGTATTTTTGTATGCTAACAATAAACTATCCAGAAATAGAATTAAGAAAACAATTGCATTTAAATGCATCCAAAACTGTTTCATTGTGTTAAGATGACAACAGTTCCAGTCTCTTTGATCTATAGGTTCTATGTAATACCTATTAAAATCCCAGCTGCCTTTGCTTAAATTGGCAAGCTGATTCTGAAATTCACATACAGATAATAGGGATTCAGAATGGCTAAAACAATCTTGAAAAACCAAGTTAGCTCAACTCCTGATTTCTTCTTTAAAAAAAAAGATGTATGCATTGGAGGACTGTGGGCTGTGGAGTGGGATGTGGGCAAAGGATGTGAGGTTAGGGGTTTGTTTTGGTTTGGTTTGGTTTTTGAAACAAGGTCTTGCTCTGCCACCCAGGCTGGAGCGCAGTGGTACAGTCATGGGTCACTGAAGCCTTGACCTCCTGGGCTCAAGTGATACTCACGCCTCAGCACCCAGAGTGCTGGGATTACAGGCATGAGGCATTGCACCTGGCAGCAGCTCCTGATTTCAAAACCTAATACAAAGCTGTAGTAATCAAGACAGTGTGTTGTATGGTGTGGGCATAAGGACAGATACGTAGGTCGATGGACTAGAAGGGAGAGGCCAAAAATAAATCCTAACACTTATAGTCACTGGGTTTTCAACAAGGATGCCCAGGTAATTCTATGGAGAAAGAATAGTTTTTTCACCAAATGGTGCTGGGTAGCTAGATAGCCACATGCGAAAAATGAAGGTGGATACTTACACCCACTTGTACACAAAAGTTAACTCAAAACAGATCATAGACCTAAATACAAGTGCTAAAATGATAGTATTTTTAAATGACTCAGCTTTGAGAAAATATCCTAAATTTGTTGTACAGTTTGAATGTTTGCCCCTCCAAAATTCTTACTGAGATGTAATCCCCAGTGTCACACTGTTGAGAGTTGGGGCCTCTAAGAGGCAAATGGTCAGGGGCACCCGCACTCATGAGTGAGGAGTGTGCGCGTGGGTCACCGTAGAGTGTTAGTTGCCACAAGAGTGGGTCTGTTGTAAAAGCCAGTTTGACAGTCGTGAGCCTGCTCCCATTTTGGGACTCTGCAGAGTCCCCACCAGCAGGGAGGCCCTCAGCAGAAGCAGCACCTCTTCCAGCCTCCAGAGCTGCAAGAAATAAGTTCCTTTTTAAAATTAGTTACCCAGTTTTAGGTATTTGGTTATAGCAACAGAAAATGGACTGAGACATTTCTCCATTTCATTCTCCCTGGCTCCAGTTAAGCAACTGAATAAGACTTTTGGATATCCAACGAGATACAAAGCTTTATAAACATAACTCAAAAGGAGAAATAGTTCATACCTAAGTTTCAGTTATCTTTTAAATCATTTTCAACTAAATGCATAAATGCACAGATATTACACTCAGTATTTTAGCATTGCCTTGTATGTTTCTATGACAGCTGTCTGGTGTCCAGTACTTTCAAGGGGTCTTTGTGTACATGCAGAGTTACTCTCAGTTTTCCCAGGCAGCAGCAAGAAGCGTGACTGAAGCTGGGATCTCAGAACTTGAAATGCTGCCACCAAGTTGAAAAAAGACCTCCAACCTAAAGCACTGGATTAAAATAGTGGTTTAAAATCCCAGATTTACTGTCTAGAAAGAGTCTGTGAATGGAGTGATTATAAATGATGAAACTTTGTTTTTGGAAAACATCTGTTGTCCATGTGGATTTATTGCATTTAGAAATGCCAGAGATTTCTTCTCCAGGAAAAGATGCCCCAGAGTCAACGATCTGTGCCTCAAATATATGCCACTTTCAACCCATGATGAATTTGTGGGTCTATGGATCGATTGTGGGTGGCTGTTTACATCAGAGGAGGCAGCAACCAGACACCCTCTTCCTGATGGAAGGGCACTCCCTGCCCTGGAGCAGCCTACACGGAACCTCGCCTGGCCAGCTTTGTCCAGCTGTGGCTCACAGGAAGCACAAGGCCCACAGGCACAGGAGAAAGGGCCAGCGGCCAAGGGCAGATTGCGGGAACAGAAACCATCAGTCCAGGTTCTTTAACAAATCAATTTCAAGGAAGAAAGAGATGGAGGAAAAAGCTGTAGAGTAAAAGAGGCTCAAGAGACCTTTCCTGGAGCCATACTGTGGACAAGCAGTGTAAAAAATTATAACACATGAGACACCTGGAAATTAGAACCCTGGCTTCTGTTTGACATGGAGGAATTACTGTGGCTTTCTGGTGTGATAATATTGGGGTTCTGTTTAAAGTGTCTTTCTTTTTTTTTTGAGACGGAGTTTCACTCCTGTTACCCAGGCTGGAGTGCAATGGCACGATCTCAGCTCACCGCAACCTCCGCCTCCTGGTTTCAGGCAATTCTCCTGCCTCAGTCTCCTGAGTAGCTGGGATAACAGGCACGCACCACCATGCCCAGCTAATTTTTTTGTATCTTTAGTAGAGACGGGGTTTCACCATGTTGCCCAGGATTGTCTCGATATCTTGACCTCGTGATCCACCCGCCTCGGCCTCCCAAAGTGCTGGGATTACAGGTGTGAGCCACCGCGCCCGGCCTAAAGTGTGTTTCTTTCACAGATGACACTGACATGCCCATGGCTGAAATGATATGGCTCAGATTCGTTTCAGCAGCACCAACAGAGGGAGTGGCGGGGGCTCAGATGAAAGAGCTGCCCAGGTCCATGTTGCCAGAAAGGAGCAAGGGGCACAGGGCTTTCAGGAGATTGTCTCCTTGAGGTGATGTAACACTTCCTTTAAAAGAGGTGGATGAAAAGAACCTACGTTCCTGGATTCAAATTCCTTGTATTTCCTATCTCTCAGATTCACATACAGGAGTGACACTTTCTGTATGTTTTGTTTTAGTCCAGCTGTAGGCATATGTGTGTGCATCAGTGCGTGCAAGCGCACACATACACACACACACACAGCCAAGGTTGATGCCCAGCATACCATGAGGGGTTTCTAGTGTGTATTCCACAAGTTGAATTGGTGTTATTATCAGGAAGATGGAAAATGTGACCATTAGATAGCCCAAATCAACGTTTCACTGTTCCCATCAACCACCCAACTAAAGCATCAGAAATACATTGGTCTAACAAAGTGGAATTGGCACATAATTATGTTTATAACCATCTCACTTATTGATTCCTGGAAGAGGCAGCAGTCAGGATGCGTGGTGAGAGGGGCAGAGTGAAGGAGCTTCGGGAGGCATGTGCTCCGTGTCTGAGGTGGGATTGAGAGAACTGAGAACGTTTGGTAGGTGGTTGAATACAGAAAGTGAGGAAAGGATGGTGGCCGTGCTGGTGGCTGCTGAAGGGCAGCTCCTCTTTATTTAGGACTGACTGCGTCAGGCATGTCACCTGGGTGCCCTCCCGTCATCCTTGGGCCACCCTGCAGTGCTTGTACAGTGAGGAGGCTGAGTGGGAGGTCTTGCCCTTCTCAATTAAGGTGACCATGGGAAGACGCCAGAGGGGCCAGTCAGTCCCTTTGCAGATATCTCATCAGGTGTTGAGGGACAGAGAGGCGCTGGGCTGTAGGGTTGCATGTGGGTCTCGGCGAGGGTGCTGAGACCTGAGCCAGGGACTGCGGGGGTGTGGACAGCAGCACCTCACACCCCAGTGGAGCCTCTGCACTCGCAGCTTCCTCCACACCCAGGCCTGTCACAGCCGCCCCACAAACACACCGAGCAAGGATTAGGTGGAAAATGAAATGCTATTGCTTTACTTACGGTTCTTTGCGTACAGCCATTTAAAGTCCTAAAGAAATAATTGGTCATTCTTGGTAGGAGCTATGCAGGTGTTCATTGTAATATTATCTTAACTTTACATATGAAATTGTTCATAATTAAAAAGTTGAGTTAAAAGAAGTGGCATTAATCAAAGTCCTATTTATAATCTGCATAGGATTTATGCCTCATTGCCATTCCCTTCCCTAAATTATCATGCTTCACACTCAGTCTATGTCAGAGAAAAAAGTCTAAAGGAAATGCTTTAGTTACCTCAATCTGGTAAGTAAAATGTTTTTAATTTAGCACATTTGTTAAATAATTTTTCAGAGAGCTGCTGACTTGGGTACACATAATAAAGGTGAACTTTGTACCTATCCTAATATGAATTAATGTAAAGTTTCATTATCTTTTAACTGTTGACAGTGTTAGAACTATCATTTTTCATCTCACATTTTTGCTATTTAAAGCACTCATAGGCCCACAGTGTGGTGGGTCACGCCTGTCATCCTAGCACTTTGGGAGGCCAAGGCAGGTGGATCACCTGAGGTCAGGAGTTCCAGACCAGCCTGGCCAACATGGTGAAATCCCATCTGTATTAAAAATGCAAAAATTAGCCGGGTGTGGTGGCACGCATCTGTAATCCCAGCTACTCAGGAGGCTCGGGCAGGAGAATTCCTTTAACCCAGGAGGCGGAGGTTGCAGTGAGCCAAGATCATGCCACTGCATTCCAGCCGGGGCTACAGAGCAAGACTTCGTGTCAAAAAAAAAAAAAAAAAAAACAAGCAAAAAATATATATAAAGCACTTGTAGAACTTCATTATATTATTTAGAGACTGAATTGTTGCTGATTACACTATTTAATATGGCCTAGTATTTTAAGTTAATTCTACTTATTTAACAAGGGTAGCATAACAAAACAAAAAGCTTTAAATTACTTCTCATGTTTTGATGATTTTGTTTTCATTTGGATTTATGAAACTTGGAGACATTTTTTTCAAGGTATGCAGAACACAGCCATTTAAAGGTGTTTCATAAAACACTGTGGAAGGCAAAATCTATAAAACTGACAAGCATCTCAGGTAGATAGCTGCTGTTTGGAATTTCTAAAACTTTATTACATCCACTTTTTAGCATTTATTGAAACTCTCTAAAATAGTAATTGTAAGCTATATTTTCCTTCTGCTTTAAAGTAAGCACTGTGTCCTGGTGGAAGGCTTACTGTGTGTGTTCTGACCCTCACTGATATCTTGGGATTAACTCTGTGCTCTAATCCCCTCGTACCCAGCGGGCGCCATAGACGTGAAACAGTCTGGGTTGTATTCCTGGACCATGCGTGCCACGGAACATAAACATGAGTTCATATTTTTATGGGTGTTTTGCAACCATGTGAAAAGTTCCACCTTTATTGCAATCCGTTGGCTATGTCATTGTTCATACTCGGATTTATAATGTCATGAGTATCTGTGGATAACCTTTCTTAGATATGCTGTGGAATAAGTGCAGAACCCCCCCACCGCCGGGGACAAGGCGAAAGCACCCTTATTGCAGCACATTGCATATCTATCCAGAGGGCATTCGAGCTTCCCTGTGCTACTTTGCTTCTGTGTGGCCAAATAAATAAAGCTGTGTGCGTATGTCACGTGTGCTTTAGGTTAAGTGGGATCTCTTTAATCCAAGGCCCTACGTTTTGATAGTCCTCCTGAGGAAGCACTGGGGTACTTCTTGCTCGGTCCACTGAGGGCCAGGCGTTGAAGAAGCCGATTCAGATAGCCCAGTGTTTGGAAACTCAGCTAAAGAAAAGCCATCCTCCCTTCACAGACCTCCTGTCTGTCATTCCGAGGGATGCACATACATGCTAAGGGTTAAACACATCTGGAATAGTGTTTCTGTTCAGCTAAAAACACCTAACTTTTTGAAATAAGTTTTTTAAAAAATTGATGGACACCCTAATTTGGGGCTAGCTGATGTCTTTCTCAGGCAGTGTAAAGGTGGTGACTCAGTTTTCTAGTTTTATGCCCGACTCTTTCAGAACAGGCAAAAGTTGTATTTGTTCCAAATAACAGATCTGAGCTGAAAGGCAACAACTGGGCTTTCCTCATGTAACTAGAGCCCTTCCCATTATTAAACATTGTTAGGGGCTGGGTGTACAGTAGCTTACGCCTATAATACCAACACTTTAGGAGACTAAGACAGAAGGATCGCTTGAGTCCAGGCTGGGCAATGTAAGGAGACCATGCCTCTGCAGAAACCAGAAAATCAGCTAGGTGTGCTGTCGTGTTCTGTAGTCCCAGATACTCGGGAGGCCGAGGGAGGAGCATCACTTGAGCCTGGGATGTGGAGGCTGCAGTGAGCTGTGATAACGCCACTGCACTCCAGCCTGGGAAACAAAGTGAGACCTAGTCTCCAAAAAAAAAAAAACACCCCAAAATGTTAAAAAGGCACCTTGGCATGTTAGGAAGAAAATACCTTGTTCTTCATATTAAAATGAAAATAACAGCAAGTAACAGTCTTAACGCTACCTTGTATTATAGAGTGGGGCATCCCGGTAGCTTCAGCATAGTGAGGAAGACCATCGCCCGTGGCGCACCATGCGCCATGGGAAAGCTGGGCCTTCCCGTGGGCCTCCTGCATTAACGTGTTTGCTGTTGTTCCCTTTGTCCTAGGAACCCTCACCCAGAATGAGATGGTATTCAAGCGGCTCCACCTGGGCACTGTGTCCTATGGAGCGGACACGATGGATGAGATCCAGAGCCACATCAGGGACTCCTACTCACAGGCAAGTGGGTTCCTCCTGTGGGGGGTCTGCTTCCACACACACCCCTCGCCGTGCATCCAGCCGAGCCTCATGTGTTCCCATCTGGAAATTAGCACACTTCTCAAAGAAATTAACATCCTGCCACTTCAGTCATCCGTTCGAATATATGAATCAGTAGTGGAGTCTAGGAGACTTTTTGTATTTGCAGTAATTTGTTTCAAACTTGATTTTCGCAGAGACTAGACTAAATGACACCTTCCCTTGCAGCGTTTCTACTCTTGACAACTCCAGAGTGGCATTCAGTGGTCAGCATTGTATTCAGTTTTGGAAATCCTTCACTTTCTTCTGTACTTGCTAGCAGCCACTGTTGGCATGCTGTCAAATGGAAGAAGTCCCATATGTGTGTCTGTTTAGCATGTGGAATGTTTATCCACACACATAAGCAAACAAACACCTTATTATTTTGGATATAATTCATTTAGATACAGAATATTTGTAATGTGGGATATTTATTAATAGAAGAAAAATCTTAAAAGGAGAAAGAATACAGTTTCTCCCAGGAATCTATTTCTACATTGAAATAGTACCAGATTTGATCTGCTTTAAAAAAAAAAAAAAATGTATGAATGTGATTTTAATAGCTTCAAATAAGTCATTAATGTTATTAGTTATTAGGGAAAAAAGTGAAAAGCAGAAAAGATGAAGCATCATTATATAAACACAATATTTATTGTGCTTCCATCTAAGAGGACTTTAAAACATCATTTTCACTGAAAGCTGCTGTGTGCTGAACAGACAGCACTTCTTCTGTGAAACTGATGTGAATCACTCTTGGTATTCCGTGTTACTGCCAAGATGACGGGAGTCTAGTAGGTCCACTGCCCTGCAACACAGATCCTTTATAACCTGATTCTGTTTCCCCACTGGACGCATTTGGTGATCAAGGGCATAGTCTTTGATGGAATTTATGTGAAATGAAATTGTACAGCATCAATAAACATCACCTAGTTTGGAAGGAGGGAGCCAGCTGAGTTTGCTATTGCAGCAGCATGAGCGGGTGCAGATGGGCTGGGTGCTCACTGAAAGGCAGCACCAGCTGAGCAGAAAGTTAAACCCTTCATTAGACAGCGCTGTAATTTGATGGGCAGGAGATTCACAGTTCACTGGATCTGTGCACCAGTCCAAACGCAGGAGCCTCAATTTCCAAGGCGGATTGTCATGAGTCACTCCGAAGTTAACTGAAGAAACATTTGACAGTCCTGTTGGGGTCAAGGGGAGTATCCTGTGATACCCTCCACCACGTAGGAGGTGAATAATAAAAAGTCGTCTCTTCAGTGGTGCCGATGAAATCTCTTAAACACAGCTGAGTCTGAGGAGAGCCAAGCATACACATAAGCCCAAAAATGGGGAGTTGCTTTAAGAGAACAGGGTTCTGAGATATGAGATGGGGTCATTTTCCTCTTAATGCGACTTAGGATTGTATTTGGTTGTTATTATCTGTAAAACTAGACCATCTAAATTCAGAGACTATTGATGATCAGGAATACTTTATGCTATTAAGGGAAGATTCTTAAAAATTTTGTCCTGCTTTTGGCTTTATACCCTTTATTGAAAGAAAGCTGGAAGCAGTGGTGAGTATACCATTTCGTTTTGTTCTTTCACTCTGCTTTTGGAAGTCAAGAATAAATAGGAATTCAGGACATAGCAGATCAATGCCATTGAAGTGAATATAGTAAAATACATTGCCAGATTTTTAAGTAATATTTTTATAGTGAATGTTTTGGTATATTTTGACAATCTGGATGTATCAAAGCACTTCACAGTACTAGGGTTAAAAAATAATCAGTGATGTATAGGGGGTACTCGGAATCAAATCAAGCTACTTATTCTTAGCTACTTTGCTTATAAAAATCACATGTGTTAATAATTTCATGTTAACTAGAGAGTTCTCTTTGCTCTGTCTTTAATTATGTGATTTTTCCTATTCTAAAGATGCATTCTCAAGCTGGTGGAAACAGCGCCGGTTCAACTCCACCAAGAAAAGCCCAATCTTCAGCTCCCAAAGTCAGGAAAAGTGTCAGCAGTCGAATCCATGAAGCCGTGAAAGCCATAGTGCTGTGCCACAACGTGACCCCTGTATATGAGTCTCGAGCTGGCGTTTCTGGGGAGACTGAATTCGCAGAGGCTGACCAAGACTTCAGTGATGAGAACCGCACCTACCAGGCTTCCAGCCCCGATGAGGTCAGTCAGAGTACAAAACCGTGAGAGCTTGTGCATTCCATTTGGGCTCCAGAGTCATGAGGATTCGTTCTTCCTGGGGTGGGGGATATAGAGGAGCACTTTACCATAGCTTTAATGTGCGTTTTAGCTGTAGCTTGAAAACTGCCCGACTCTTTCTAGCACGCAGCCTCTGACGTCGCCTGGGCCTCGCAGATGCTGATGCACAGCCGCCACGTCCCCACACGTCTCAGAACACCCAGGGCTGGTCACAGGGAACAGCATGAGCAATACCGGCCACATTTACTGATTCCATAAACTAATTTGTGTCAAAGCCCCACTTTACAAAGCTCTTGAAACTTGGGACTCTTATTCTGGCTACATTATCCAGTTTTTCCCGCATCCAAATTGAGTCACCAGGTTTCCATACTAAATTTCCACTGATCTTGCCAGAATTTCAATACAGGACATCTATTTCCAAAGAAAATTGGGATGTAAATAATTTCCAAAACCTACAGAAATGGTAAGATCTTAAACATGGTAAATTATTTCTAACTTTACATCATTCTTTGATTTTTAGATCAGTAAAATTCATTAAATTTGTTTAATTACTGTCTTAGTATGTTTTATATACAGCTTTATATAAACTTTTCCCTTCAGGGTTCTTGAGGTTGTTCTGTAATCAAGCCAGCCATGGAAGCAGTATAAGAAAACTAGTGTCATCAAATACTTTGTAAACTGTGTCAGAAACAGAAACATTTGGGCAGCGGGCAGGAAAGGGCCTTCAGTAAAAAGAAAAAAAATCAGACCTAATGTTTTAAAGAGAGGAGTCTAGTGGTTCTGACTGATGAGTTTATTACAGAAGAGTGCCATCTTCCACCCTATCAGAATAGAATCTCAGCCCAGAGACAAGATGCAACTTCACACCCACCAGGATAGGAGGAATCAAAAGACCATAGCAAGTGCTGGAGAGGACGCAGAGGAATTGGAACTGCACGCGCTGTGGGTGGAATTGTAACAGGGTGCAGCCACTTTGGAAAATAGTCTCGACACTTCCTGGACTTACCGTACGCCCCGCGGTTCCACTCCTCGGAGTGACACGGACTTACCGTACGCCCCGCGGTTCCACTCCTCGGAGTGACACGGACTTACGTACGCCCCGCGGTTCCACTCCTCGGAGTGACACGGACTTACGTACGCCCCGCGGTTCCACTCCTCGGAGTATACCCAAGAGACGTGAGAACAAAGACCCATATGGTAATGTTCACAGCAGTGTTAGAGCCGGGAAGTAGAGGCAGCACAAATGTATCATGTCAATCAATAAATAAAATGTCTGTCCGTACACACGGAGCATCATCCAGTCACAGACGGCAGGAAGGAGCTGTGTCTGTGACAGCGTCGAAGCACTTTCAGAACCTTGTGCTGAGTGGAAGAAGGCAGCTGCAGAAGGAAACGTACATGTGTGTGTGATTCCGTTTCCATGATACATCCAGAGCAGACACCTGTGTGGAGACAGAGAGCAGAGCAGCAGGTGCTAGGGGCTGAGGAGTGAGTGCCAGCAGGGAGAAGGTCAGGGGTGAGGAGTCATCCTCAGCAGGTAGGTTTTATTTTTAAGGGAATGAAAGTGTTTTAAAATAGATTTATTGTGTTGGTTACAGAACTCTGTGAATATGCTAAAATCAATTAAATTGTGCATTTTTAATGGGAGAATTATATAAAGCTATTTGAGTTTAGGTTCTATGACTATTACATGAGTAGAAAATTCAGATTCATGACAAAGACAAACTAAATTCCTAGGTTAAAAACTAAAATGTGTGTCTTAGAACGTGTTAGGGTATGAGTTCAATTTCTGGATGTGTGGATGTGAAAGCTGCTAAGTTCTCATTCCACAGACAGTTGGCAACATGAGCCTAAAACCCCACTGTTGCTGACCAGCAGGTGGGCTAGACAGACGGGGACGCAGGTGGTGAAGAGGGCGGGAAGAAGGGTTGTGAGGCGTCAGAGAGCCGCTTTCTCTGGTGATAATATGTCTTGCGCAGAGACCAAGCCCTTGCTGTGAAGTGTGAAAACAGAGACAGACAGCAGCCGCCGAGAGGAAGCGGTGCCGGCGCGTGTGCCCCTGAGAGTAGAAGGTGCACAGGATGGCGCCTGCAGTGTGGGGAAGGCCATCGCCATTAAGTTAGCGGTGCCGGCGCGTGTGCCCCTGAGAGTAGAAGGTGCACAGGACGGCGCCTGCAGTGTGGGGAAGGCCATCGCCATTAAGTTAGCGGTGCCGGCGCGTGTGCCCCTGAGAGTAGAGAGTGCACAGGACGGCATCTGCAGCATGGGGAAGGCCATCGCCATTAAGTTAGCGGTGCCGGCGCGTGTGCCCCTGAGAGTAGAGAGTGCACAGGACGGCATCTGCAGTGTGGGGAAGGCCATCGCCATTAAGTTAGCGGTGCCGGCGCGTGTGCCCCTGAGAGTAGAAGGTGCACAGGACGGCACCTGCAGCATGGGGAAGGCCATCGCCATTAAGTTAGCGGTGCCGGCACGTGTGCCCCTGAGAGTAGAGAGTGCACAGGACGGCGCCTGCAGCATGGGGAAGGCCATCGCCATTAAGTTAGCAGTGCCGGCGCGTGTGCCCCTGAGAGTAGAGAGTGCACAGGACGGCATCTGCAGCGTGGGGAAGGCCATCGCCATTAAGTTAGTGGTGCCGGCACGTGTGCCCCTGAGAGTAGAGAGTGCACAGGACGGCATCTGCAGCGTGGGGAAGGCCATCGCCATTAAGTTAGCGGTGCCGGCACGTGTGCCCCTGAGAGTAGAGAGTGCACAGGACGGCGCCTGCAGCATGGGGAAGGCCATCGCCATTAAGTTAGTGGTGCCAGCACGTGTGCCCCTGAGAGTAGAGAGTGCACAGGACGGTGCCTGCAGCATGGGGAAGGCCATCGCCATTAAGTTAGCAGTGCCGGCGCGTGTGCCCCTGAGAGTAGAAGGTGTACAGGACGGCATCTGCAGCGTGGGGAAGGCCATCGCCATTAAGTTAGTGGTGCCGGTGCGTGTGCTCCTGAGAGTAGAAGGTGCACAGGACGGCATCTGCAGCGTGGGGAAGGCCATCGCCATTAAGTTAGTGGTGCCGGCGCGTGTGCCCCTGAGAGTAGAGAGTGCACAGGACGGCATCTGCAGCGTGGGGAAGGCCATCGCCATTAAGTTAGTGGTGCCGGCACGTGTGCCCCTGAGAGTAGAGAGTGCACAGGACGGCATCTGCAGCGTGGGGAAGGCCATCGCCATTAAGTTAGCGGTGCCGGCGCGTGTGCCCCGGAGAGTAGAAGGTGCACAGGACGGCACCTGCAGCATGGGGAAGGCCATCGCCATTAAGTTAGCGGTGCCGGCACGTGTGCCCCTGAGAGTAGAGAGTGCACAGGACGGCGCCTGCAGCATGGGGAAGGCCATCGCCATTAAGTTAGCAGTGCCGGCGCGTGTGCCCCTGAGAGTAGAAGGTGCACAGGACGGCGCCTGCAGCGTGGGGAAGGCCATCGCCATTAAGTTAGCGGTGCCGGCGCGTGTGCCCCTGAGAGTAGAAGGTGTACAGGACGGCACCTGCAGCGTGGGGAAGGCCATCGCCATTAAGTTAGCGGTGCCGGCGCGTGTGCCCCTGAGAGTAGAAGGTGCACAGGACGGCGCCTGCAGCATGGGGAAGGCCATCGCCATTAAGTTAGAAGTCAGAATGTGCAACCCTGAGTTTAGAATGTTTGGAAAATTGCCTTATGAGTAATAATTAGAACTAATTTGTAACCCAAAGAAGACAGAACAGAGTAAATAAATGTGTGTTGATAATTGAGGAGGAGCTATGCTGTCTGCAGAGCTGACCAAGGGTGACAAGTGACTTTCACTTTCAAATTGCCTAAAAGCAGGAGTAGGCTTCTAGAAGCAGAAGAATTCTACCACCTTATGGCTCAGGAACAACCAGTAATGTCATCCATCTTTTTTCCATGAAAGTTGGCTGTGACCATGTCCTGACATGGCACAAGCTTGCAGTCACGGGACTAGGTCTCATGTCCTGAAGCCACTTCTCATGTCTACATAATATACAGACAAGTTTAAAAACCACTTGCTTATAATCTTTCCTTCCCCAGGAAAGTGACATCATCAGCCGTGTGGAGACAGGGAGCCGAGCAGCAGGTGCCAGGGGCTGAGGAGTGAGTGCCAGCAGGTCAAAGGTCAGGGGCCGAGGAGTGAGGGATGATGTCTGTAGGCATCAGCTGCGGGAACCGCTTTCCTGGGGAAGGAAAGATTTACACATAAGCAAGTGCTTTTTAAACTTGTCTGTACCTCAGGTAGACTTATAGGGTTTTTTTCTTTTTTAAAAAACGTATCTTTTTATATATGCACACTGGCACCCCAATTACAGAAATGCTGGGCTGGGGCTAGGCGCATTGGCTCACACCTGTCATGCTAGCACTTTGGGAGGCCGAGGTGGAGGGATTACCTGAGGTCAAGAGTTCGAGGCCAGCCTGGCCAACATGGCGAAACGCCATCTCTACTAAAACTACAAAAAATTAGCCAGGCATGGTAGCAGTAATCCCAGATACCCAGGTGGCTGAGACAGGAGAATTGCTTGAACCCAGGAGGCAGAGGTTGCAGTGAGCCGAAATCACGCCACTGCACTCCAGTCTGGGTGACAGAGTGAGACTCAGTCTAAAAAAAAAAAAAGAAATTCTGGGCTGTGGCTGGAAATTTCTACATTTTTGAAAGTCTGAGAGGTTTTCAAACCATTGCATCTTACTTATAAATCTCTCCTTTTTACTGACTTTGAGGACTTGAGGCAAGTGCCAGGGTGAATGTGAGCGTGTGAGGTCCGCATTCACCAGTGTTTTAAGTTGTTTGCACACTGTTTGAGGTGGTAGCTCTCAGTGGGCTCAGCTGAGCTTATCTAGGGGACAGATGTGAGCATGGCCTGATAGAGTGACCCGGAAGAAGAGACCCTTGGTGCACCAGCAGATTTCTGGTATTGGACACAGTGTAAGCCCCTGCTAGACTTTTTTAAAAACAAGCTTACGTTTTAGAAGTTTTCATTAAATAGGCATTTTTCTTTTTGTTGTTTAGTCAAAATACTATCTTACTCTAACCAAAATAAATCAATTTAGTAATTATGACAGGTCATTAGCCACGTACGAACCTAAAGGGTGGTGAGAAGCCAAAGCAATGAAAGTGATTTTTAAACATGGGAAGTTGGGAACACTGGCCATTCATCTCCCTCAGACTCTGCCTGTCCCAGGTTGGCTTTCTCCACACTCCCGTCACCTTCCTGTCTCCAGAAAGGGTCACTGATGCCACCGTGACGGCGCGGCCCTGCATCGTAGCCAGCACAGTGGTCCTCTCACCGCGTGGTCACCGTCACTGGAGCTTTGGAGTTTCATTGAGCCTTTCATGAGAACCTGTCCCCGGCGTGACCAGGTGCATGTGCATGCGACCATGCAGTCTTTCCACCTGGCAGGCTTTTGCCGTCAAACCTGGAATGCCTTTTGTTTCCAAGGCCTCTCTGAGTGACCTTCCCTCCGGTGATTCCCAGACACAGCGTTCAGACCCGTGTGCTCACACGTCTTTGCAGAGGTGCTGGGTGGGCTTGGCTCTCCTGCTTGGGTTTGACTGCTGCCCATCCAAATGCTCTTCCGGCCGCATCAGTAACTCATGGTGGTGGGTACATGTGGATTGGGTGGTGCCTTCTGTGGACTGGCATGAAGGGATCATTTCCTTTTTCCTAAATGCAGTTATATTACTACTTGAAATTTCTGTAGTCACCCCATTACTTTTATAGTTATTCCGAGCATTTCATTCAGCAAAGAAGTCTGTGCCACGCTTGTGTGGAGCTGCCTTTGCTCGTTCCGTGCTCATCCCTGGCCTGATATCCCTTGAATGCCCCTCATCCCCAGCCGGTGGTCCCCAGCTGCCCACTGGCTCGTGGCACTCCCGTGTGTCTTCTGGGTGGGAGCAGCAGGCTTTATGCTCCCTTACACCACATCTGCCCTCTTTTCAGGGGCTCTCAAGCATCGCCTGCTGAACAAACGGGCCTATATGGGAAGACGGTGCCAGGAGTTACTGGTCGAGTCAGGGGAGGGGAGTACCACACATCTGTAGCAATGTTGGTCCTGAAAACCATAGCATTGGAAGTTGGGTAGGGGCTCGTTTCCTGTAGTTGAGCAAGCTGGTGTCCCAGGGTTTAGACGGTGTTTGCCTTTTTAGTATAATGTGAAATTATGATGAAGGACTTAACTTCCTGCTTGTGAATCCCATTGTCACCTTTCTCTTTTCAGAAAATAATTGTCGAAAGTCCACAAAAATTGGGATTAGTTGAAGTATTCGATTTCTAAAAAGCTCCAGAATACAACTGAATCATTGGATAGAGTTTTTCAACCTTAAGGAAATGTGGAAAGCAGAGCGCCACTCTTCCATTCACTGTCAGTGTGCCATTTCTAACAGCATTCTGTCAGGGGGCGACATTGTCAGGGTGCGCTCAGTCATCAGCCCTGCTAGGTTCCATAGGTCCTGTGGACCCGTAGATACGTCAAAATCTCTGTAGCTAAACTCAGAACCACTTTTGGAATTGGAGGGTGTGTATGTGACCCAGATCTTTTTATTTAGGAATAGAAAATCTGAGCACAAAGGCATAGTTCCGTAGTCATAAGCAAATGTGGAGCTCTAGAAACTGACAGGATGGTGAGCTGAGGCTTGGAAGCTGCGTCAGCTGCTGTCTTCTCGGCACTCTAGTGCGGGCTGTGAGACAAGACACGAGTCATGAGCACCTGCTCCCCATGATTCCTGTCAAGAAACGCTTGAATGCAGTGCTTTTTCTATTATACCATTTTGGAAATTCTCAAAAATGTCATGTGATTAGGTATTGAAAAAAAGTACATTCCTGTCATAAGTATGAGAAACCTAGACTAGACGTTTTCCCAAAGAAAATTGTATTTGAAGTTTTGAAAATAGTGCGTATTTGCCATACTATCTGATTACACATTTTGTTGAAAGTATCTGGGATTTTTTTTTTAAGTTTTTATATGACTCATTAACACTTTTTGAATCTTAAATTGGGAATTCTCAGTAGAGATTATTAAGACTCCAAGATTATAAAGAATTTAGAGAAATTATAATATAGACATTGCTAACCTTACAATTAAATTTTTTTACTTGTTTAGAATGTCTTTCTACTTGGGAAATTGGACACTGATTAAAAATGGCAGAACATTAAATAACCTTTTAAAAATCTCTGAAACATATTTTAAATCTGAAGATGAAAGCAATAGACTTCATCATAATTTTTAAAGAGCTCTGTTGATGCATTGTTTGCAAGTCCCTAAAGCCTCAGGAAAATCATCTAACTGGTTCATTATTTAGCTTATTGAACTTCGCTGCAGTTAGGTTGATGGATGATAGCAGTGTTTCCCGATCACCAAAGTACCGTTTTAGAAGCATTTTTTATTGAATAAAGTACTTAGGATATTGCACCCTGGAGCTTTATTTAGGAAAATGATTCAGTTGATGTTTTCTGTTTAACCTCAGCTCTGACCTATCACAGTATCTATGGTTAATAAGCAGCATTATCATTTGAGAGACGTAACTGGTTTCCTCCACTGCACACCCACGCCGTCCTCTCAAAGCCCTGTGTGTTTGTGACTCTTGTGTCATCTTTGTCTTTAGGAACAATGCAGTTTATTAGGTGGAGTGCCCGAGTTTTCGTCTGTCATACAACAGTTGCTATGCCTCACGAAATAAGCAGTCTTTGATTTTCATTTTTTCTGAAGCGGAAACCATCTTTCATCTTACCTACACATGTGCATAGATGAATCTTTATTATACAAATAATTGAGTTCTGAGGAATTAATTTAAAATCCTTGCAGGTCCGGTGAGGCACAAGCAGTCAAACACCTGCAGTGTGATGTGTTTTGTGTGGTGTGTTTGGTGATACAGTACTTGAAGGTCTAGAAGTGGTGGTGATATCCAGGTGTAAATAACTGATTTGTATTCATCATGTGGAACCTATTTATGCCCCAGTCATTGTTTCTTATGATACGTGATCAATATTTCATTTTCTCTAAGAGAGTAGAAAGTTCTGCTTGTCCGTCACTTTGTCTCCGCAGGCTCAGCATAGCAGGCTCCAGCTGAGCAAACATTAAACGCTCTCTGGAAATTCCTTCACTGAATTAAAATTCAGCTGTGTTAAACTATTGGGGCAGATGTCCGGTGCAGTCACAGAACACCAGAACTGAACTGCTGTCACAAGCTCGTGGAGAAGGACGGAAGCTCGGTGGGCAGAGCCTCCAAGGGCAGAGGGTGTGAGCCCAAGTGTTTCAGGCATAGGGTGGAAGGAACCCTGAAGACCGCTGGCTGCTTTTGGTCCAAAAAGAGTGACCTCGATTCCTAGTGACTGCTTATTCCTCTAGACTAGCTATTTTCTAGTAGCATTCCTTCCCTTCTGTGGCCACATTTTCTCATGTTGGTAAGTTCTGTATTCAAATATTATTGCAGGATGTAGCTGTCATCAGCTGACTCCAGTATTTATGTGCAAGAATCAGCTAGAATGAATGACAAAGCACAAACGAGTTATTAATGGTGTTGCTTTTGGGTTTACAGAAGTAGGCACTAATGCATGAGGCGTGCTATATTTTTTAATTCATTTTATCTTGTGTGCCTGTTGGAGCAGGACTAATTGTGGTGTTTTGTCAATATATTTGTGAGAAGCAAATCATTGTCGGTGACATAAAGCCTTCACTCTGTGACCTTCAAGACCAATAGAGAATAAATACCACGTAGCCTGCCTGTGAATATTGATCAGCAGTTTTTTCAGATGATCACATTGCATTTTATGTTAATAATACCATTAAAATATGAAGATGATTATAATAACCATAATTAAAAATGATGACATTCCAGTGATTCAATTATGATATAGAAAGTGCATGGTAAGAAAATGTATATTTACAGCGTAGTGCTGGCTGCCTGTGTTAATTGCTAATATGATAAAGGAAATTTCTCCCTAGCTTTTCAAGAATAACAGCACGGAAATGTCTGAGTAATGGAATTATCGAGAATTACTAATGATAAAATTGCCTCCCATTTTGTGTTCTCCTGGCTATGTTACTCTCGGGTGTGTCTCCCGGAGTGCTTTCTTAGCATGGAGAAGTGCCAGTGTATAAACAAATTGCCTGTGGCAGAGATGACTTACGTGTGTTGCTAAGCAGCCTCTGGATGAGATTTAGCCCAGGTTCCCACTTAAATATACATTTTTTGCATTCACATCTTAATTATTTTTTGCCTTTGTACGTCAGGAATCACATTATTAGAAATTTCTAACAACTCAGTATCAAATAGTCATTTGAAATGTACCAAGCCTTTAAATTCTGGTCTTTCTGCATTTCAGAGAAAAGTATCTTAGGGATTCTCTCCCATCACAATGTCAGGCAGCAGTTAATTCCGCAGTAATATAGAAGCACACGGGGCACTCGATGAACTACTGGCAGTTTTTTATTGAATACTGACACAGTCACTTTGAAAGAGAGAAGCAAGTGATGGCGTTGGAGACATGATTATTAGAGAGCTCCTGACTGAGTAAAGGAAACTCTAATTGACGAATGGCCAGTCTTGCAGGTGGAGAGTGTGTTGTGTGGTTGCCTGCACCATCCCTGATAGCATTCAAAGAAAACAGGGAGAGATGTTCACTGCCACCTTCCACCCACGGCCCGAATGTGAGGGCTACAGCCACGTGTCAGCTGCTGCTGCTGAGACAGATTTGAGCCGCACACCTGAGAATTTCCATCCACCCCTCAGCAGCCTTCCTCCCCAGTGTGTCCTATTGGCAACGAACACGTTTAGTATACAGTCCGACCAGAGATCACAAATAACGACCTCAAAGAAGCTGTGGCAAAGAGGGCAGAGATCAAAGTGGTCCCCAATGGAAATAGGGAGAGCTCTTGCCGGGAGCCACCTCCCAGATGTGGTCAGCAGCAGCAGTGACCTCAGGGCAGCAGTCCACTGCAGCCCAGCCAACATGTCAGAGAGTGCCTGGCTCCCTCACCAGATGCCGCATGCATCAGGAGAAAGAAAGGAACATAAGTTAACGTGGCATCAAACTCAAATCGCAGTAAGAACAACAACAACAAAACCAAAGGGAAGTGGGAGGAAGAAAAAGTAAAGAAGGCCGGGCGCGGTGGCTCACGCCTGTAATCCCAGCACTTTGGGAGGCCGAGGCGGGTGGGTCACGAGGTCAAGAGATCGAGACCATCCTGGTCAACATGGTGAAACCCCGTCTCTACTAAAAATACAAAAAAATTAGCTGGGCATGGTGGCGCGTGCCTGTAATCCCAGCTACTCAGGAGGCTGAGGCAGGAGAATTGCCTGAACCCAGGAGGCGGAGGTTGCGGTGAGCCGAGATCGTGCCATTGCACTCCAGCCTGGGTGACAAGAGTGAAACTCCGTCTCAAAAAAAAAGAAAAAGTAAAGGAAAAGCATAAAAATAATGATTGAATAAGCAGTAATTCAAAAGCTGATTCTTTGAAAGGTTAAATAAAATGGAAAGATTATTGGTAAAAAAGTAGCAAATAATATAAAATAGTGAATGTAAACCAAGTTCACACATATGAAATTATCCATATGTAAGAGTTTATAATACACAAGTAGGCTTACATGTTTTATGAGAATATGAAACAGTTCAAATGCTCACGTTTTCAAAAACAGTAAAATAACCAATTTCTGGAGAAATATAAATTTCAAAATTGACTCCAAATAAATCTGAGTAGACCAGAAGAGAAATTTAGAAAAATCACCCAAAATGGCTTTTGACCAGTTTTATAGATCAAATTTTTTTTTTAATTTTACCTTTTAGAGTTAGGGTCTCACTGTGTTGCCCAGGCTGGTCTCAAACTCTTAGGCTCAAGCAGTCTGTCCACCTGGGCCTCCCAAAATGCTGGGATTACAGGTGTGAGCCACTGTGCCCAGCCTGAAAAAGTTTTTTTCCTTTTTTTTCTTTTATTTTATTTTTTGAAAGAAGAGAAGGAAAGAAAAAAAAGGAGTGAAGGAGAGGAAGAAAAAGAGGGAGAGAGAATGGAAATGTTGCTTTATTCTAAAAATGGGTATTAATAATGGCCGATCAGTATTTCATTTAAACTTATGAGTAGGTGTGATGTGGTATTGACAAGAATGTGTATTTTGTATATTTAAATTGGAGAGCTCTATAAATATTTATTAAGTTTACGTGTTCCGGATCTGAGTTCAAGTCCTGGATATCCTTATTAATTTTCTGTCTCGTTGAGTCTAAATCTCTTTATGGGTCTTATGTATCTGGGTGTTAGGATCGTTAGCTCTTATTGTTGCATTGATCCTTTTACCACTATATCTTTGTTGCTTTAAAATCTATTTTATCAGATGCAAGAATTGCAACTCCTGCTTCTTATTTATTTATTTATTTTTGCTCTCCATTTAGTTGGTAAATCTTTCTCCATCCCTTTGTTTTGAGTCTGTGTATCTTTGCATGTGAAATGGGTCTGGATGTAGCATACTGTTGGGTTTTGGCTGTATCTTTTGATTGGGGGATTTAGTCGATTTAAAAATCAGATGTTTTGAGGCACAAATAAACCACATACTACAAGAACTTTTCTTGAGCAAGGAAAAATCAGGCAATGATGTTTAAGGACACAAAAAACCACAAGTTCTAAAAAAAAAAAAAAAAAAAAGAAACGACGTATTTCAGAGTAAAACCTATTTTTTTCAAAAGACATTTGTTAAGAAAATAAAGACTAATTAGGATCTCCACATGAATTTGAAAAAGTAAAAAGAAAATGAAGGCAAGCCACAGACTTGTAGGAAATGTTTGCAGAATGCTTATCTGATAAGTGACTATTACACTGAATATGTAAAGAATTCTCAAAGCTCAGTGATGAGAAAACATCACCTGAATTCGAACACTGGCAAAAGATTTGAACAAAAGAGATAAGAATATTGACTATATAATACCATAAAAATAGTGATTTGTGGAGGCTAATATAGAAAAAGTAGTAAGATACATGATAATTGCCAGAGGTCAAGAGGTGATTGATGTCAGTGGAATTAAGTTACTCTAAGGTCCTTGGAGTACAGGTAAAGGTACCAGTTGACTTAGATAAGTCTAGGGTTATGGTGGCAACAGTGGGGTAACCACCAAAGAATGGTTAAAGAGTATGTCCCTCTCCGAGGTGGTGGTAGCGTGGTCATTGCATGGTTGAATACACACAGGGCTCCTTGGAGAAATGGCTGATTCTAGAACCAACGCAGGAAATACCCAAGCTGAGCCTGGAGCATCTGGTACTTCCGGAAAGTAAGGAGTTGCTCAACGCCAACAAACACAGAAAAAGCTGCCTGCACGGCAGGGGATGTGTCAGTGGGACACAGAAGCCAACTGGAAAAGCTCCCGGTGGTGAATGCTGGAACAGTATGAGTGGCAAAGTCAGTCGTAGTGGATTATAGCCCATAGTGTGAGACAGATATCCAGGAGTCCACACTGATAGAAATAAATGATTGAATAAGTAAATGAATGGGAGAGAATGATCTCCCGTGCAGAAGACTTCCTGTACGAAAGGATCATGTATGTAGCTACTGAACCCGCAGTTTGGGGAGCATAATTCCTCCTCCTTCGGGTGTGGGCTACACATGATGACTCCCTCCCAAAGAGCACGGTGTTACAACGGGAAAGAAGAGTCACTTTACCACCTCAGTCAGGTGAAGAAGGTCAGCATCAGCAGTGATCAGTCGCCTTGCCAGATGCAGTCCCGCCAGCATGTGATCAACAGCACCTCACTTTCATGGTCCTCCCCCAGACCCACAACCCCAGTCAACTCATGAGGAAATCATCAGACAAACTCAAATTGAGCAGTGTTCTACAAAATACCTGACCAGTATGTCTCAGCTATCGAGGTCATCAAAAACTAGGCAGGTCCAAGCTACTGTAGCAGCCAAGGGAAGATGTGAAAACCAAATGTGACATCCCGGATGGAACCTGGGGCAAGGCAAGGGCTTTAGATAGGCACGAAGCCCATCTGAATCAAGTATGGATTTCAGCTTTTAAAAATGTAGCCTGCTGCTTGCTCAGATTGTATTGACAACTTGAAGAAACACTGTATGTTGCACCTTTCAGAAAATTACCAAATAAAAGTTCAGATGTGTTTAAGCACTTTGTCCTTTTTTGTGATTATTTTTCAGTAGTGGTCTAGCCAGTTTCTTCTTTGTGATGTTTGGGCCTTAGCATTTATCTTGTAATTGTATGAGAGACACAGGGTCACTACCGGAGGCAGCACAACTTGAGACCCCACCGTAGATCACCCAGTAATACTTCCTCTGCAGAAGGGGGTGACGCTCCAAGTGGTATCATCTTCCTTTAACTGTTGTTCCTTGTGAAATTTGAATAATGTGAAAATAGGGAAGAAAATTGCTTTTCTGGGCACAGGTTTCATCATGACCAGCTGTGTGTTACTCTGGTGAGCACTAGCATCTCAGCCTCCCCTTTCACTCACACCTGGTTGTGCCTTCACAGAAGGGTCTTGGATGTTCTGGGACTTGCAGTGGAAGGAAGCAAGGGAGGGCTTCTCTGCCTCACTTTCAGGAAACTTGGAGATCCATGTCAGATACGAAAGATAAAAGTAGAGGAACAAACCTTTTAGCACTGTTAAATATTGTCTCATTAAAGACATGTAAGCTGACTTCCAGAAGTGCTTCAATAAGAAAATTAAATGTGCTTGTCTATGTGGAATGATTGAAATGTGAGTGAATAAGGAGGAAACGCTTCACAGTTGGGGCGGGGGCGGTGTTCCCTGCTGCTCCTTTCTAATGTAAGTGAGGAAGGAGGGAACACTTCACAGTTGGGGAGGGGGTCCCTGCTTCTCCTGGCTAACGTGAGTGAGGAAGGAGGGAACACTTCACAGTTGGGGAGGGTCCCTGCTTTTCCGGCTAACGTTTTCCATTGCGATGTCCTCGTTGTTTCCTTCCCTGCCTCTCCCCACTTAAGACAAGTTCTGTGGCTGGAGTCACTGTCCTCAGTGTCTCTCCTACGTTGATAGCACAAAAAGATTCGAGGAAATCAGCCTAAAGAATATCCGCACAGTATTTCAGTTACATGTATTGCCGGCGTTTACTCTCGAGTTCCTCGGGGTTAAACTGATGTAGACACGCTGCATGTATGTGATTCTCCACGTAAGTAAGTCTAAAATTAAGTCCTGACGGAAATACTGCCACGCCTTCTGCATCTGCAGAGCTTGGCTCACAGTAGTATTCTTGGATTTACTTTATTACTAACTTACTTGCTGCTTTCAGGTGATTTGCATCTTGTATGCAAACACATGGTTGAGAGGCACCCTGGTAACTTCAGGAGAGTGGCTCTTTAAACTCAGAACGCAGCTGGCTCTGCCACAGCTGTGCCCGCCAGGCTGTCCAGGGCCTGTGGAGTCCCGACATGGAATGCTGAGGACATACCCCATTGATGGGCTTGCACACATCCTCACAATTCCACTCGACTTTCCGTTTTTAAATCATCTTAAAAATGGTGTTCAGCTTTCATTTATTCAAGAAATAAGTTGCTGTGCTTGTTCCTGAGAACACGTCAGTGGGCACAGTGTACCTGGTCCTGTGCGGGGTGCCGGGGTTCTAGGATGGAAAGAGCCCGGACTTGGAAGTGTTGGTTCTTGGAACGCAGCGGAGTCACAGTGCCAGTGGTCCTCTGCCAGGGGAAGGGGAGGGGCACACGGTGCTCTGATCAGGTGGTCAGTGGGGCCTTCTGGAACCCTGGGTTAAGCCGAAAGGAAGACTGCCTGCTGGAGAGAGATGGGGAGAGCCTGGGTGCAGGCGGCCAGCACTCCACACACCAGGGGCGTGAGCACTGGCACAGGCCTGGGACCATCAGAGAATGGGTCTCTAACTAAGGCATTTGACACTGAGCTAGCTGCCATCTGTCTCCATAACTGTTTCAGTTGTTGGAAGTGAAATCCCCAGTCTGGCTTAGACAGCTTGATTCTGAAGTCGGGAGTAGTCGTGGCAGTTTGTCTTCACTGGGTCTGCACGTGGGGCACCTGGTTGGCTGGCTGTGCAGAACTGCCGCCCTCCTGTGCTCACTGCTGGAAGAACCCTGTCCCACCTCCTCGGGATGCTGTTAGTTTCACATTGGTGGGGAGCTTTCCTACTTTAGGGACATGTGTGTGTCTTAATCTCTCAAACATCTTTAGGAAGAAGTAGACACAAACTATCAATCCTTTGCAGTTTTCTTTAATTTCTATGTATATATACCGTCCCTAGATGTAAGTTATTTCTAAGTCTTCCAGAAAGAACACCATGACTGTATTTCAGACAAACAAGATTCATGAGGCTGCCTTCACCTAGTCGAATCCCCACACTTACCTGCTGCAGACCATGAGAGAAGATATGAAAGCTCAAAAGCAAACCCGGAGAATCTGCTATGTCCATGGGAACCAGCGTTACTTTGATGTATCTAGATGTGTATGATTGCAGTGAGGAGGACCAGGTCTGTATGGAGTACTGAGTGCTTAGGTATGAATTCAGGTGCAAATCTAGATGTGTATGACTGCAGTGAGGAGGACCAGGTCTGCATGGAGTACTGAGTGCTTAGGTATGAATTCAGGTGCAAATGTTTAATTTTTTTTTTTTTTTTGAGATGGAGTCTCGCTCTGTCATCCAGGCTGGAGTATAGTGGCACAGTCTCGGCTCACTGCAACCTCCACCTCCCAGGTTCAAGCGATTCTCCTGCCTTAGCCTCCAGAGTAGCTGGGATTACAGGCATATGCCACCACGCCTGGCTATGTTTAGTTTTATATTATCAAAATTCTGTCCAACAATAAGCAAGTTACATTAGAACAATAATTAAACCATCTATACCATCTATCTCTTACGAAAAATTTGGGTATTCTTTTTTTAGGATTAATTAGAGTTAATCCTCAAGTTGATTACAAATTAAAAACAATTAGATGGAATGCTGGGTTTACGTACAAGAAGCTAAGCTGATTTTTGTTATAAGCTGCTCTTTGCTCAAATGGATTGTGAAACCAAGCATAAACTAAATAATAAACAGATGTGAGTCGCCAAATATAGAAAGCGCAGTCCTGACTGCAGTTGGGCAAAATGAGATGACAGGGTGTTCACGGAAAGATGCAATTTACAGGTCAGAATGTAATCGTAACCTTTCACTGCGTAAATTGAAACAGCCTTGGGAGCACTGCATCATTTGCAACTTGCAGAGAAGTTTCATTGGAAGAAGCGATGGTAGAGTTTCACTATCACTTCACACTGGAGACGGTGCCTACCTCCCCTCGCGATGGGTCCTCGTCCCTGCTGACCCCGTGTGCCTTCTTTGGTACTGTGATGGGGAGCTTATCGCTAATGCTCTAAATTACAGTTCTCTATCATCCCTAGCACGATTTTAGACTCAGTGTACGTAGTGACATGCAGGAAAGTCGGAGAGGGAGAGTTCTAATTCCAGCCCCATGGGTGACGTGCTGTCCAACATTTAACACAGGCCTGGAGTTCCAGAGTTTTAGTGTCCTTAGAATCTGAGCGCCATCCGGCCTCCAGCCCAGTGTCAGAATCCCCACAGTGAGTGTTGACACCTGCCACTGCTGCTTCATGGCACAGCACCCCACATGTGGGGCACAGGACCATTCTGATGTTCTCCCAAGAGCATGCTCGTGGCACAGTCAGGCAGTTCCCATATATCGGAGAGGGCTCCAACTCTGAATCCCACCCCAGGCGGGGCAATGGGGCCAGCTGGTTCAGTCCTGGCCCCAGTGCACCCTCAGTGAATGCATCCTTTACTGTTTTCTAACAAAGCACGAAGACTGCAAGCAAAGAATTTCCAGATGTCAGTTTCTCAGTATTTGGCACACATACTGAGAATTTCCTACTACTTGTATAATTTATCTTCTTAATAAGATACTTAATCAAAACGGACCAAAGTCAAAATTTGCTGATTTCCTTTATTTTCAGTAAAAGGAAGAAACATCAATCATGTTTGGGAGTGGGAAGCTTCAAGTATATAAAGGTACAATTCTGGGTGCCTCCCAGAGCAGAATGTTCTCAACATGCAGCCAAATTAAATACAGTATTTCAGAAGGGGTCGGAGCAGCCTGAAATATGCGAGAGAGTCGGGGCCTTTGATTTAGTCTTGCTTTAGGTTTTGTCTTTTTAAAGTTTTTAAACTTCATTATGGATACATAATAGTACATACTAATGGGGTACAAATGATCACATCAGGGTAATTGAGATCAATCATTGCTTTGGGTTAGTAATACTGCAGTTCCATTCTTAGTTACTTTAAAACATACAACAAGTTCTTGTCAATTAAGGTCACCCTGTTGTGCTACTGAACACGAGATCTTACTCCCTCTCTCCGACTGTATTTTCGTACCCATTCACCAATGCGCTTTATTACCCCAATCCCTGATACCCTTCCCAGGCTCTGGTAACCAACATTATACTTCTATCTTTAGAAGTTCAACCTTTTTTTTCTGCTCCCACTTATGAGTGAGAAGACACAACATTTGTCTTTCTGTGCCCAGCTGATTTCACTTAGCTCATGTGCTCCTGTCCATTCACATTGTAGATGACAGGGTCTCATTCTTTTGTGATGGCTGAGTAATATTCCGTTGTGTAGACACCACATTTTCTTCGTCTGTGCATCTGATGAGGGCATGAAAGCTGATTCCAGCACTTGGCCACTGTGAACAGCTGTAGTCAACTTGAGGGTGTAGAGAGCTTTTGAGTGCTGACTTCCTTTCTTGTGGGTGTGTTCCCAGCAGTGGGACTGTGGATTACATGGTGGCTCTGTTTTTAGGTTTGGGGGTAACCTCCATGCTGCTCTCCCTGTGGCTGCACTAATTTACCTTCCCACTCGCAGTGCTCCATTCCCCGCTCCTCGCTGGCATTTGTGATTGCTGTCTTTTGGCTAGAAGCCGTTTTAACTGGGGTGAGATGATATCTCATTGTAGTTTTTATTTGCATTTCTCTGATGATTAAGGATGTTGAACGTGTTTTCATATACCTGTTGGCCAATTGTGTGTCTTCTTTTGAGAATTGTCTATTCAGGTCTTTTGCCAATTTTTAAATCAAATTACTCGGCTTTTTCCTGTTAAGTCGTTTGAGAATGTATAATAAGCTTATAGATTCTGCTTGTTAACCTCCTGCCAGAGGTGAAGTTTGCAGATATTTCCTGCCATTCTGTGGGCTGTCTCTTTGCTTTGTTGATTGTTTTCTTTGCTGTATGGTAGTGTCTTAGCTCGATGTGATCTTGTTTGTCCATTTGTTCTTTGGTTACCTGTGCTTTTGAGGTCTTACTCAAGAAGTCTTTGCCCAGACCAAAACACCATGGAGTACTCTGGCCTATCAGGCGTGTTTTCCAATTTGATTAGTGGTTTCAGATACCAAGCAGGTATTACACATATAAGGGTGTCTTTTAATTTTTCAGTCCACCCGAAGATACAGATGTCAAGCAGAAAAGGGTTGAGGTCAGACTCGTTCTTGGGGTGTAATTCTTCAGCTAGCACTGCGGGCTGAGGCCAGACCCCACCTTACATCCCACTACCTGGAAGACCAGCAGGTACTGGGGCTGAGACCAGACCCCACCCCACGTCCCACCACCTGGAGCACCAGCAGGTGCTGGGGCTGAGACCAGACCCCGCCCCACGTCCCACTACCTGGAGGACCAGCAGGTGCTGGGGCTGAGACCAGACCCCGCCTCACGTCCCACTACCTGGAGGACCAGCAGATCCTGGGCAGGCACCCCACAAGCCGCACAGGTCGTTACATGCAGGTGAATTAATAAAAGTAAATGCTATTTTTCTGTTAAGTATGGAAACGAAGTATCTCCCTTCATAGTGTTGCTTGTAGAAAAATAATTCTATACAATTACATCTTTTTAGTTGCTAATCTAATATGTAACATTTTGCTGTCCCTGAATTTATAAATAGCTACCCATATGGTCTTATGTGTTTAAGTGAAATTTGTATTTCTATGTGATGAACACTGTTCATAGTCAACCCTCCTTCCGAAGGCAGGTGTGAAGCATGTCCAGCAACTGGGGCTGTGGCATGAATCAGTGAGGCGGGAGAGCCGCTCAGGGAAAATGAAGGCCATGGTGTGGGCAGACGCTCCCTGCCGGGAAAGGGAGCCGCAGCCTCTGAGCCTCTCTCTCTGGTTCAAGGGAGGAGGGACCCCAATTGCCTGAGGGCTCAGGTCGTTGATGTGAGGTATTACCTCCTCTCTGTGTAGAGCAGGAAGAGTTGTGTGCGGTCCTTGGAAATAGAAAATGGCACTTCAGATCACATCTGGTCTCTGGGATGCACATGAAGAACTCCAGTTGAGAAGAGCTGTTTGACTCTCCGTCTCTCAGGCCTTTTCTGTAGAAGTACGTGTCGCGTTTAGTAACGGAAATGACTGCAGATGTAGAGTCGTGGTTATAATCTCCCTCTCAATCCCGCTTTTCCAGAATTATTTTATTCCACACATCGTAAGCTCACTTCACTTTGTAAACTTTTTGAAGTCTCAGAAATGTATAAAAGGTAAATGCTGTTACATTGTACACATCATTTAGAACTGTATAAATATGTGTGTGTCTTTATTACCCTAGACCAGTTGGCCTGTTTGTTTAGTTCCTTAATTAGAACCTAAATATGTTTGGGAAAGTCACCTGAGGTCATTTCACGTGATAGGGAAGAAGCTGGGGCTTTTGCACTACCGGTCTCTCAAAAGCCTGCCTGGGGGCTGGGTCAGTGGCAGTGGCACCTGGGCAGCCTTGAAAAGGAGGACCAGGTGCTACCACCTCCGTGCAGCACTGCTGACACCGTCATGACCCCTGGCTTCACTCCAGCACTCCTCACCTGCCACGTGCACACAGCTTTTCCGAAGCCTGGAAGAGACATGGTGGTAGGTCATTTTCTGTTATCTCTGCACACCCCGCCCCTGACGGTGCTCTGCTGCGTGGAGTTTAAAGCATGAAAAGAAAGGAAGCAGTTTTTCACCCTCAGACTCTGGAAAGTCATGCTGGAGGTATTCTGTGGTCAGACGTCTGGGGAATTGCTTAGAAAATCTGATTTTAAAAGTGCTTTCTGGTCTGCCCATGAGCACGTGTCTAGAGGGCTTCTGTAAGAGGATGAAGATGGAGCCCTGGCATCCTCACGGGGCCTTGCTGTACTGACGGTCCACTGCGTGCCCTCACACCTCATTTCTCGAATCCTCACTGCAGCTCTGAGTGGTGCCTCGGGCACGGCTGTCCTACAGACGAGGACCCTGGCATCGAAGAGCAGCAGCCATTTGCCCAGTGTCTGATCCCAACCTGAGCAGCTAGCTGCAGAGCCAGAGCTCTCTAAGCATGGGAACCTATCCTCACAGGAATGTTCAGGACCCACAGTTGACTTAACCATGTCCTAGACACTAGGCAGTATTTAAAATATTCCTGAAGTGACTTGCGTTCTAGAACCCAAGAGTTTAAAATGGTTTGGCTGAGAGTGAGGTGGTGGTTAAAACTGAAGGCGAGGACCCGTTCTTTGGGAGAGGGAGCTGAGAATAAGGTGGGGTTTCAGAGGAGGCCTCGCCCAGGCCATGAGAGACTTGAGCACTGTGGGTGGCAGCCAGCCTGCAGAGCAGAGAGGGACCCTGATGAAAGTGGCCATGTGATTGGGCCATCCTGTGGGTGTGGCATCTCATCCCTGCAGCGTGGTAGGATGTTCAGAGAGCCTGCTCTCAGGGTTGGTGACATTTAGCTGCATAGCAAGATTGGTATGTCATGTTTATCTAATTAACATCTGGTAGGAGGTTGCTTTTAAAGACAGACTTTGATCAGAAAACACTTACTGTCGTAGTACTGCTTACAAATGATTAATGTTAAAAATTGCTCTTCTACTTGTGACTGTTAGCATTTAATAAATCAATAAATAATTATCAATGAGAACACATTCTGTTTTTCAGTACCTGCTATATGCCAGGGAATCACTCATGTTATTTTGGCCTCAAAACCATTTGGAAGTACATTTTTCCACTTGACAGGAGAGGAGCATGCCCAGCGGAATGAAGACCAGGCCATAGCTTTCACACTTGGGCTTAGGGCCCAGGTCTGCTTTTCCTTGTCTATTTTGTCTCCTTTAAATTTGCAAATGTTACTTGTAGATACATTAATTACTCACCAGTTTATCTCTTATTTTAGAAAAAAGTAGTACAAACAAGAGATTCAGAAATCAAACACCGCACATTCTCACTCAGGCGGGTGTTGAACAATGAGAACACATGGACACAGGGAGGGGAGCATCACACACGGGGGTCTGTTGGGGGGAATAGGGGAGGGACAGCGGGGGGTGGGGAGTTGGGGAGAGAGAGCATAGGGAGAAATGCCAGATATAGGTGATGGGGAGGAAGGCAGCAAATCACACTGCCATGTGTGTACCTATGCAAAAATCTTGCACATTCTTCACATGTACCCCAAAACCAAAAATGCAATTAATTAAATAAATAAATAAACAAGAGATTCAGACTGTTTGTCCTTTCATGGAGTCCGTGGGACCAGGGAGGGAGGAACCTTGAAAAGTTGTTTAACTTGCTCCCGCACCCACCGGAGATGGATGTGGTGAATTGCATTCTCGGTTTTAAAACCATGTGGCTCTAGGGAGCAATTAACACAAATTGTAAAGGAAGTCTTTATGATCCATAATGGTCTTCATTTTAAAGAATAATACCAAGGGACTTTTGTTGTATTGCTCAATATTCCTCTAGAAAATGTCATTCAAAAGTGTATACTTAGCCGCAAAAACAAAAAGTTCTGAACAGCTAAGTATTTCTGAAGTTCTCATGTTGGCCAGCTTTCTAACCACCCATGTGCTGTGGCCTCCATGAGGCTTTCCCGAGGCAGTGGTGAGCTCATGTGTTGCTGCTCTCCCATAGGTCGCTCTGGTGCAGTGGACAGAGAGTGTGGGCCTCACGCTGGTCAGCAGGGACCTCACCTCTATGCAGCTGAAGACCCCTGGTGGCCAGGTCCTCAGCTTCTGCATCCTGCAGCTGTTCCCCTTCACGTCCGAGAGCAAGCGGATGGGCATCATTGTGAGGGTGAGGCTGCAGCTCGCCTGCTCCCAGGCCTATGATGAGGGTGCTACACCATGGCTTCAGACGTTTCGTTTTCAGGCCGTTTAGACACAGATTTTCCCAAAAGAAAGTTAAATATTTACTCAAGTGCTTTATGCTGTTACAGTTGTTTTTTAATGAAATCTAAGCTAATAAACTGTCTGCAAAGCTCTAGTGTGTCTCTAGTGTGAAAATAACTCTCCTGAGACAACTAAGGCTGAATCAGTAATGTGGGTGGGAATTATTAATTTTTGAAATCAACTAAAGCTGTTTTGATTTCAACAAAAATAACACGCCAAAGAGTTTCACTTTTAAACATTGATTTATGACCATAAAGTTGCTAAAATAGACTTTAATTTTTTTTTTAGCAAACACCAAAATCTTATCTTGAAAGTTGATTAAACAGTGAAGCATTAAATCAAACTATAAAAGTTTAAGAGAATGCAACCCAAATCATTTATTTGTTAACACATTCAAACACTTCAATGTCTCAAGACACACAGTTGGTTCTCAGTCCTGGTCACACCAGCACCGGAGAGAGGGTCCAGTCCTCCGCGTGGAAGATGAGTGAGGAGCTCACCACGCAGAGCACGCTCACTAGGAATGGCTTTTCCCATGTGTGTTTTATGGGACTGGCAGTTATCTGCACTGAGCACTGCAGCCTAAATGTGCCTGTGTTTATCTCTGTTCCATGATAGGATGAATCCACAGCAGAAATCACGTTTTACATGAAGGGCGCTGATGTGGCCATGTCCACCATCGTGCAGTACAATGACTGGCTGGAAGAGGAGGTAAGGGAGTGATTCTCAGTGTTGTTCACAGTGCTTTTATGAAATTTACTGAATAGATGACAGAAAAATGATAGCCTTCCCCCAGCTGGTAGGCACTGGTATCATTGAAATAAATTGAGCTGTCAAAATGTCAAACCAGATGCTGATGGAAGCCACATAGGTTGTCAAACACAGTATCATTTTCTGCTAAACTATTTTAAACGCTTACAGTTCTCAGTTTCATATAGCACAAAAAGCAGGAGTCCTATTTAATTATAAGTAGTTTACTTTCTATATAATTATCATTTTTGTTTTGTGTGTGAGTGCACATCGATCTATACAAGTAGGTCCTTACAGAGAAGATTTTGTGTGTAATAGTGAGAAATGGAAAGGATTATCATTCACTATTCTGAAATAATACTTATATGTAATCAAAGTTAGATTTTAATGTATTTCTTTTGTGACATAAATATTTGCAAGGAGATTTTTATTAGAATTTTAACCTAATGCTAAAGTGTGCATAAGATTCACTTAAAAATGGAACCTGAGCTGCAAACGTAAGCAGTCCCATATTTGGTTACATTCTCCTTAGATAAACGTTTGCAGATGCCTCACGGGATGATGTAGTTTATCGCCGAGTTGATGCATTAATGAGTAGTTGCGTTTCCCAGTACATCGGAGACTTGTCATTGTGAACGTGGCCCTTTCTCCTGTGTGCATGTGGCTGTCGGAACCCAGTCTCTCCTCCTTCCCTGACAGCAGGGACGGTGTGTCCGCGCCCCCCACGCCCTGGCATTTGCAGTGGTATTGGCAATATGAATCAATATCTCCTTCAGGGCACTCTGATTTCATCAAGGACATGAATAAATTAAACTCCCTGAAGACCTAGTAAAATGCCATAAAAAATACTTTTGGTCATAATGACGTGCAGGTAATTGTAAAATACTTGTTTACTTTATTTAGCTTTATGAGGTCAGATCAATAAATGTCTTACAGCAGACAGATAATGTTAGAATGTGTTTCACAAAGATAACTATTAAAAATTCTATGTACATTTATTTTCTCACATTCTATTTTCTTTCCTTGGATAAATGGTTTGCCCTTCATCAGTGTCTTTGTTGTGATATGACTACAGTGTTGAAAGCCTTTCCTTGTCTTTAAAAAGAAATGAAACAGCAGGTTCTTCGAGCCTGGGTTCAAAGTGCGTCATTCTGCTTCCATCAGCCTCCTCCAGAACTGAATTCTTGGCTGTCAACCTGTGTTCTCCAAGTGTTAAAAAAAAAAACAAAAACAAAACTTTTCAATGATCACGTAACAGAAAGGACTAGTTTCTGAAAACCTGAGATGTAAGAATATGTAGGTCTGTGCACAGACCTGAAATAGTGATGTTCTGGATGACTGGAGGTGTGAGGTGGTCGGCTTCCTTCCCTCTAAACACAAACTTGAGTTAGGCACTGGACATCGTATCGTAAACAAACAAGTACAGGTGAACCGGGAACACGAGGGTCAGGGCTCCAGCCCCCGGAACCGCTGAAAATCAGCCTGTCACTCTTGACTCCCCAGCACTTAATTACCAATAGCCTCCTGTTGACCGAAGCCACACGAGAGATGTGGATAGGTGGAATAACGCTGATGCGTGTTCTGTGGGTTGTGTACCGCATCCTTACAATAAAGTAAGCTAGAGAAAAGACAGTGTTGTTAAGAAAGTCCCGAGGATGAGAAAATGTCTCTACTCTTGAGCAAGTGGGAGTGGGTCATCGTGAAGACTTTCTTCACTATCTTCAGGTGGAGGAGGCTGAGGAGGAGGAGCATGGGTCTGGTTCTCTCAGGAGGGCAGAGGCAGAGCAGGTGGAGGAGGTGGAAGGGGAGGCAGGAGTGGCAGTTTCTCTGCTTGAGCTCTACTGAAAAACATCTGTGTAAAAGTGGACCCACAAGGCTCAAATCCATGTTGTGGAAGAGTCATCTGTAGCTAAAACCGGGAATGACGGGAGGTCTAATGGGATGGCAGCCTTGACTGCAATTCACAGTGATTGTCACCTCCTTTGTCTCCTGTGACACATGACCCTATAGAGGTCACTATTCCGACTCCTAAACAGGAGAGGAAGAGACACAGCTGGCGGGTGTGAAGGGGTTGCTAGACCCAGGGTCTCTCCAGCCCCTCCTGCTGTCCCTGCAGCCTCCAAATCTGTATCAAATCCAATAAACTGGATAAATTAAAAAGAAATTGCAAAAAATATGAAGAATTCAATCATGTTAATTTGCCTCCAGAATGACCTTGATGAGCAGATAGGTGAAGGGCGATGACAGGGTCTCTGCGCATGACTGGGAGGCCATGACACGTATGTGTGCACAGCGTCATGCGTTTCTGAGCCTGCAGATGTGCCTGGGTCGTTTCTCAGCACTTTTCCTGGGCAGCACAAGTCGCTCCCCTTGCCCTCTCATCAGCACCACTGCTACATCCCCCATGCCCTCCCTGGCACCAGACACTCCCCACACCCCGTCCCACCACTACCTCATGCATCCCTGTGCCCTCCCTGGCACCAGGTGTTCCCCTTACTCCATCTCCAGCACTGTGGCATACATCCCCCATGCCCTCCCTGGCACCAGACGCTCCCCTCATCCCATCCCTGGCACTGCTGCATGCACCCCCCGTGCCCTCCCTGGCACCAGGAGCTCCCCTCACCCCATCCCCGGCACTGCTGCATGCACCCCCCGTGCCCTCCCTGGCACCAGTAGCTCCCCTCACCCTATCCCCGGCACTGCTGCATGCACCCCCTGTGCCCTCCCTGGCACCAGTAGCTCCCCTCACCCCATCCCCGGCACTGCTGCATGCACCCCCCGTGCCCTCCCTAGCACCAGTAGCTCCCCTCACCCCCTCCCTGGCACTGCCACATGCACCCCCCTGTGTGTGCTTGCTACATGCAGTCTGGTGTCCACACTCTGGAGTGGTGGTGTTCTAAGGATTCAGAATATGGTTTTTTGAAAAGCCTGTGTTACGGTAGAAAGAAGCTCTGCTGGGCACCAGGAGAGCCCCAGTGGGGTGTGCCCCACCTCCATCCAGCATCTTCTCCGTCTCTCCAGTGAAGGGGTCAATGGGATTAGAGATACCAGACAGATGGTAAGGTTAAAAGGATACATTGTCTGTAAAGGCGTCCCTCTGCTGAGTCATCTCTGGCCTTGGTGATGAAGGTAGGGTGCAGGGCATGAGAAGAGGTCACCAGCAGGCAGAGTGGTGCTGCCCCGGTCCCACACATGGCTGCAGGGACTCTGCGGGACCCGCCCGTGACTCGGCCTTTCCTTTTCCAGTGTGGAAACATGGCACGCGAAGGACTGCGGACCCTCGTGGTTGCAAAGAAGTCACTGACAGAAGAGCAGTACCAGGACTTTGAGGTGAGCTGACTCCCAGCCACCCCATCCTCATACGACACTTCTTTCCTCCCACTGAAATTAGTTCCTCCTGTCTTTGTATGAAATTAGAGCTGGGATTGCTGTAGTCTAGGAGTGAAGGCAGCTTCCCTCAGCAGGAGCATGGGGTGATCCTCTGCGTTTCTGCTTCCACCACTTCTCCAGGCTTCTGGGACAAGAGGGTCACAGAAGCAAAGAAGTGTCAGTTTCCTTAGAATTGTGCTTGATAACTCCTAAGTATCAACAGTCCAGCCAAGCTGAGTACACACAGAGCATGTGCACACAGGCGTCTCTGCCTGTCCCCAGAGCCCACGCAGCTCTGTGGTGTGCACACGGAGTGCATATACATGTGCACACAGGCATCTCCCCCTGTCCCCAGAGCCCACGCAGCTCTGTGGTGTGCACATGGAGTGCGTACACGTGCACACAGGCGTCTCCGCCTGTCCCTAGAGGCCACGTAGCTCTGTGGTGTGCACATGGAGTGCGTACACGTGCACACAGGCGTCTCCCCCATCCCCAGAGCCCACGCAGCTCTGTGGTGTACACGGAGTGCGTACACGTGCACACAGGCATCTCCCCCTGTCCCCAGAGCCCACGCAGCTCTGTGGTGTGCACATGGAGTGCGTACACGTGCACACAGGCGTCTCCCCCTATCCCCAGAGCCCATGCAGCTCTGTGGTGTACACATGGAGTGCGTACACGTGCACACAGGCGTCTCCCCCTGTCCCCAGAGCCCACGCAGCTCTGTGGTGTGCACATGGAGTGCGTACACATGCACACAGGCGTCTCCCCCTATCCCCAGAGCCCACGCAGCTCTGTGGTGTGCACACGGAGTGCATACACATGTGCACACAGGCATCTCCCTGTCCCCAGAGCCCACGCTGCTCTGTGGTGTGTACACGGAGTGCGTACACATGTGCACACAGGCATCTCCCCCTGTCCCCAGAGCCCATGCAGCTCTGTGGTGTGCACACGGAGTGCGTACACATGTGCACACAGGCGTCTCCGCTTCTGCCCCCGGAGCCCTGTGGTGTGCACACGGAGTGTGTACACATGTGCACACAGGCATCTCCCCCTATCCCCAGAGCCCACGCAGCTCTGTGGTGTGCACACAGGTGTCTCCGCCTCTGTCCCCAGAGCCCACGCAGCTCTGTGGTGTGCACACGGAGTGCGTACACATGTGCACACAGGCGTCTCCGCCTCTGTCCCCAGAGCCCACGCAGCTCTGTGGTGTGCACACGGAGTGCGTACACATGTGCACACAGGCGTCTCCCCATCTGTCCCCAGAGCCGGTACACTCAAGCCAAGCTGAGCATGCACGACAGGACCCTCAAGGTGGCTGCAGTAATCGAGAGCCTGGAGAGGGAGATGGAGCTGCTGTGCCTCACAGGCGTGGAGGACCAGCTGCAGGCAGACGTGCGGCCCACGCTGGAGATGCTGCGCAATGCTGGGATCAAGGTACCGTGGGCTCACCTCTGGTGGTCCACGCTGCTTTTGCTGAAGTAAACAGTGCTTTTCCTTGGGCATGCTGAACTGTGAAACTCTGAGCTGTGTAAGCAAAGCTGCTCACGAGCTCCCCTCCCTCCTCAGGAACATCTGCAGCTGGAGCAAACAAAAATCCCCACACTGCCCCACTCCAGACCTTCCTCTCTACACCTCTTCCCTCTCCAGACACCCCAGCCTTTCTAAAGAGGAGCCTTGGCCCCGGCCCTCACAGTGTCAAACCTGGCACATGCCATTTCCCAGGGATAGTTATATACCCCTCACAGGATGCATGGGGCCAGTGCCCGTCACACCTGGCACATGCCATTTCCCAGGGATGGTTATATACCCCTCACAGGATGCATGGGGCCAGTGCCCGTCACACCTGGCAGAACCCTGCATCTGGCAACACTGGGCCGCTGTGTTCCCTGTGGAGCCTGGCCCCTCCTGCCAGAGCCTGTGTGCCTCCCCTGCGAGCTCTCACTGCTCTGGTACGTCCAGTGTTCCATGAGGTGGGACTGCATGAGAATTCAGACCTCACGTGGGCTTTGCCTTTATTCTCGGATAAATTGTGCCACATTTGGAATCATCTCTTGCTTCAGGCCATATTAGAGTTGAGAAGATAGAATATTCAGACATGCACTACATCCATTCATTTTCTTGATGTTTTTCAAGGAGTAGTGCATCCACATTGACACAAACTCAGCACAAAGGGACGAAGGGACACCCGGTGGAAGCTGCTTCTTACTGCTGCTCAGTCCCTGGGCTCAGCAGCAAGAGCCCATCCCAGAGACGCCTGGACATGAGGGGCAGGCGTGAAGCTGCTTGTCCTCCATCTGGCTCTGTGCTCTTTCCCAGCACCTTCTCTGTAGCTAGAGGACACCCTCTCCACCTCGGCTGCATGGCTTGTGCCTCCACCCCCACCTTGCTCCCAGCAGACAGTGCCCACCTTTCCCGTGCTCCCAGCAGGCAGTGCCCGCCTTCCCTGTGCTCCCAGCAGGCAGTGCCCACCTTTCCCGTGCTCCCAGCAGGCAGTGCCCGCCTTCCCTGTGCTCCCAGCAGGCAGTGCCCACCTTTCCCGTGCTCCCAGCAGGCAGTGCCCGCCTTCCCTGTGCTCCCAGCAGGCAGTGCCCACCTTTCCCGTGCTCCCAGCAGGCAGTGCCCGCCTTCCCTGTGCTCCCAGCAGGCAGTGCCCGCCTTCCCTGTGCTCCCAGCAGGCAGTGCCGCCTTCCCTGTGCTCCCAGCAAGCAGTGCCCCATCTCATCCAGCTGTGTGGTCCTTGGTAGTTTAAATATGGTGTCTGCGAAATTTGAGTGTGTTTCTTGGATGGGAGAGGTAAGGCATCCTGACCATGCTTCTCGGCGGTTCCCCCCGATGCTGTGTGGCAGGCCGTACACTCCCTGCCCAATGACCTGCTCTCTGGTTCTTTCGTTTTCTGATGTGTCCTTTTCCTGTTTAGGGGAAATTAGCCCTTGTGGTGTAAGTTTCATTTTTCAGGAGCTTTTCTCACATCTTCTCACTGAAGCTATACAGTCAACTGCAGATTGGTTAGGATAATTTTAGCACTACCTCAAGGACCTGGGGCTCAGGATGGAAGAAGCATAACTGGTATTTAAGAGAAAAGTAGTGTAGCCCGACTAGAGGGACAGAACTGAAGGGCAGTGTCACAAGTCAGATCAAAAAGCCATCCCCCAAAGTCTGGATGAAGATGCTGTGCTGTAGACAGAAAATAGGCAGCGGTCTTCCTTGCTCTCTGGAAGTCTGCAGGGCTGAGACTCGAAAGATTTGATATACATTTGAGATCGTAGTCAGAAGTATGTCATGAGGCTCTGTCTGGTTTCGGAGTAATTGTTCAGGTAGGAATTCAAAATTACAAGAGAAAATTCTGACTCAGGAAGTTTAGGCTTAATTGTTTTGTGCAGCCAAAACGCTGAATGAAGAAGTGTGATTAACAAGAGCAGATGAGCCGGAGTGCTGCCATGTGCCTGGGATCCCAGCTACTCGGGAGGCTGAGGCAGGGCTCACTGGAGCCCCGGAGTTCCTGGCAAGACCCGTCTGTGCTGGACATGTGACTGCGCGAGCAGATGACCCGTGCATGTCACTGTAACCTAGTGGTCAACTCACCTCAGTGACTTCTTACTTTGTATGTGCTAGGTTACTAGTTTATTAAAGTAGTCAATATCCCTTGTAGTCAAATTTGGATATTTACATTAATTATTGGCTAAGTTACATGACTTTCTCGAGTTCTGCTCTTTATTCTTTACCTGATGCCGAGAACTCCGAGGTGGTTTTCAGCTGGACCTCACTGTGTTTCCTGAGTCGCACTGAGGCTGCTGCAGCGCCAGCTCTTCAGCGTTGTCATCAGTCAGTCCAGTAAATGAATCTAAGTCTGTGAAATAAATAAAAGGCACAAATCTTAGACCTGGAGAAGAGCCCCAGGCAGCATGTGCTTAAGCAGATAATAGGTACAAAGTAGAAGTTTTTCTGTTTTGTTTCCAGAAATGCATATTTCAATATGATACGTAAGAAATGAGAAATTCAGCTACTGAGAGTATGACTTGAAGTTCCTTGCTGTTATGTATATCAAGCATCCTCTTACGTATTAAACATCCTGAGATTTTACTCTCTCTCTTGTCTAGGAATAATAAGATGGGCGGGGGTATGCAGTTTTTAAATGTAAAGTTACTATTTGACACGTTTTATTTGACATAAACAACTTTAGGCTTGACTATGGGCCATTTACCCATTGAACCTCTGCTTCCAACTGAAAAACTGGCAAACTACAGTAAAGGTCTTCATGAGCCTCCTAGCCTGGCAGACCCTGGTCGTGTGCCGCCTGGGCAGACCTGTGTGCTTGGTGCAGAATGCTGTGTGGACAGTGCATTTCACACTCACTGCTACCCTTTTGAGACTTGGCCTGCACTGCCGGGCCGGGTGTTACTTGCGTGCCGCCGCGTCTCGGCTGCCGTGTCTGCACATCACTGATCTCTTGTTTCAGCGAAAAGCTCAGATACCATTTGGTTGTGGTTGAAAGTACAGAACATGACTTTGTTTCAGTCTGCCTGGCCGCCTTTTCTGCAGGCCATCCACCTCCAGAGCTGATCCATCTTCCTACACATTAACACTCTCCATCTCCCCACCCCCTTACCCCAGACCCTGGCACCCACATCTACTTGCTTCTCTATGGGTTGCATGGCCCTAGGGACTGCATGTAAATGGAATCACACAGTATGTGTCCTTTCATGACTGGCTTCTTTCACTCAGCACAGTGCCCTCAAGGTTGATCCACACTGTGCCTGTGTCAGAGTGTCCACCCTTTCTGAGGCTGAGTAATACTCCCTCGTACGTCTGGAGCACGTTTTGCTTCTCCGTTTGTCTGTTGATGGACACCTGGGTTGCTTCCGCCTTTTGGCTGCGGGGAATAAGGCTGCTGTGAGATGCTGGGAATGAGCGTGTCCTTGTCTTGTTGAGTCACCAGCTGCAGTTGCTTCCTAGGTATGGATGCTAACGGGCGACAAACTGGAGACAGCCACTTGTGTGGCCCAGAGCTCACGCCTGGTGCCTCGGACACAGGACACTCATATCTTCAGACGGGTAAGTGTGCATCTTAATCACCTCGAATCTTTGAACGCTTGTCTCACAAATAAAGCCTGTTGTTTTTGTCAGGATAGATATGGAGTTATTTATTAATCACTAAATACCTTTGTAAATAAATATTGTGATTGTTTTCTTAATTTATGAAACCATGTTAAAAATAGATGGTTTTTAGACACATACGTCAATTATGATCAAAAGCTTCTTTTCGACAGCGTGAGCGAGCTCTAAGTTCAAAGGTGTTTCTCAGGTATACTATTATATTATTTTTTGCTATTTTAAAAGAGACATACTGTAATCATTTTCAATTTGCAAAAATGTATATTGATGAAAAATTGCATTATCCTACCATTTATGCATATTACATGTTGTCCAGAGCTGCTGCTGTGAAACAAGCCATAAATACAAACTAGGAATATGCCCTTAATCACTGCCATTTTCAGAGCAAGTGCTGCCTTCATTCATTCAAAGAAAATTCACAGAAATGATCTAGGTTTATGTGTTTACTGTATGTATTAGCTATGACTAAATTTAATTCAAACAAAACATAAAAATTTCTTGGGTCTTGATTGATAGTGGGTGAACAGACATTCTGTGTCTGTCTGCTCTAAAGGAAGCACTTGTACCTACAGAAGGAGTTATTTGAATACAATTTACATGTAAATGGAGTGTTTTGAAGCATCAGCATCACAAATCAGGCCCTGAAGACGACTATTTGCAATTAAATGATTAATGCTTCTGATAAAACTTCAGATCGATTTTTGTTGACTTTTCAGTGTTATAGCACCACAAATTAACTGTTTCACAGTAAAACCTGCCTATTTAAAGATGAGTCTGAGACGGTTAATTTGAACCACATGAAGCTTTTCATTTATTTCAGTCCTGTTATTAGGACTATTAATAGATCATTTCTTTCATGCTCCATAAAATCTCTGCAGAAAGAATGTGAAAAACCAGTTACATTGGCTTTTCGAAATGTTTTTTGTTCTAAAATGAATGATATTTCGAGATTAGGACTTAATTTGACTCCTTTAGGTTTTTTAAAAGTCCCTCAGACACCGAATAAAAACTAATGGAATAAGTTGAAACCCACAGCAGAGACAGTGCAAGCAATTAAGCATTTTGCATTCTTTGACCTGTTACGGAAAGTTTACACAACGCCTCGGATTCAGAGCGTCCTGTCTCCCGCCCGGTGTGTGGTGATGAGCAGCTCATTCCCTGGGCTCCGGTGCTCGAAGGGTGGACGCCTCCTCATACAGAGCTGTGTTCCTGGCACTGCAACTCAGTGACTCAGCAGCAGCCCCCACAGCGACGCACCCCTGCCTGCCACTCTGTTAAATAATCACCTCGTGGAAATTACAAGAAAATTCTTCATCGTTATCATTGTATGTTAAGGGAGTGCATTTATAAAAGCCAATTAATTACCCTCGCAAACTATCCAGAAGGTAATGATTAACTCGTGGGCACCCTTGACTTAAAATCTCATCAGAGCGGTGATTCCGCTGCATTCTTCACTGAGAGGGTAGACACCCCCCGCACTGCCAGAGGGACTGGAGAGGACCTTCTTCTAGGTCCAAGTACTGAAGCTCCTTTGCTTTTAGATAGCCCGAAACATTCCACTGTGACTCTGAAATCATGCCCTGTTCTCTGTGCCTCTAATTTAGACAACATTTTAATTGGGGATTCTTTTTTCTCCCTTAATGGAGGTAACCAGTCGGGGAGAGGCGCATTTGGAGCTGAATGCATTTAGAAGGAAACATGATTGTGCCTTGGTTATATCTGGGGAGTCTCTGGAGGTAAGGCTGGACCCTGAGTCCATGAGTCCACGTCTGTCTCTCTGTCTGTCTGTGTCTCTGGAGGTAAGGCTGGACCCTGAGTACATGTCTTTCTGCCTGTGTCTCTGGAGGTAAGGCTGGACCCTGAGTCCATGTCTTTCTGCCTGTGTCTCTGAGGTAAGGCTGGACCCTGAGTCCATGTCTTTCTGCCTGTGTCTCTGAGGCAAGGATGGACCCTGAGTGAGTCCACGTCTGTCTCTCTGTCTGCCTGTGTCTCTGAGGCAAGGCTGGACCCTGAGTCCATGTCTTTCTGCCTGTGTCTCTGAGGTAAGGCTGGACCCTGAGTCCATGTCTTTCTGCCTGTGTCTCTGAGGCAAGGATGGACCCTGAGTGAGTCCACATCTGTCTCTCTGTCTGCCTGTGTCTCTGAGGCAAGGCTGGACCCTGAGTACATGTCTTTCTGCCTGTGTCTCTGAGGTAAGGCTGGACCCTGAGTACATGTCTTTCTGTCTGTGTCTCTGAGGCAAGGCTGGACCCTGAGTACATGTCTTTCTGCCTGTGTCTCTGAGGTAAGGCTGGACCCTGAGTACATGTCTTTCTGTCTGTGTCTCTGAGGCAAGGCTGGACCCTGAGTACAGAGTCCACGTCTGTCTCTCTGTCTGCCTGTGTCTCTGGAGGTAAGGCTGGACCCTGAGTACATGTCTTTCTGTCTGTGTCTCTGAGGCAAGGATGGACCCTGAGTGAGTCCACGTCTGTCTCTCTGTCTGTCTGTGTCTCTGAGGCAAGTTTGGCATCCTGAGTGGGTGCATGTCTGTCTGTCTCTCTGTCTGTCTATCTGTGTCTCTGAAGCAAGGCTGGTCCCTGGCCGAATGTCTATCTGTCTGTCTGAGGCAGGGCTGATTCCTTTGCGAGTGTATTTGTCTTTCCATTCCCATGCGCCAAGGGTTTCTTGAGGGTGTCTTTCTGTCTGTGTCTCTGAGGCAAGGATGGACCCTGAGTGAGTCCATGTCTGTCTCTCTGTCTGTGTCTCTGAGGCAAGTTTTGCCCGTTTGTGCAATTTTGAGGCAGTTTTCCATTTCGCAGCAGTGGTGTCTGCCACTCTGGAAAGCAGCTGCAGCCTGGGCAGGTGTCAGGGCTGGGTCCCGGTGATTGTTACTCCTCCTTTAGACAGGGAGAGCCTGAAATGTTCCGCAGGAGGCCTGGGGAGAGAGCCTGAAACGTTCCGCAGGAGGCCTGGGAGAGAGCCGCTGGAGCCTGGCCAGTGCCTGGGTTCTGGCTCTTTGTGCGCTCCACATCACGTCCGCCAGAGGGAATGTCCAAAGTAGCTTCATGCTGCGTTTCCCTCACGTGTGGCCCCAGCTGAGGGAACTATGGCGCCAGGACTGGCGGGAGCCTCTCCCTGCACAGCTTTTGCACAGGCTTCTGGACTTAATCATCCCAGACCTCTGTGTTGCTAGCATCCCCAGAGCAAGCACTCCAAGAAATGTGGCAGAAGCTGCCTCAGAACGCCACTGGTGGGTCACATGACATTGTTCAACAAAGTCACTAAGGCAGCCTGGATTCCAGGGGAGGGGATCAGACGCCTCCCTCAGCAAAGACGTAGCCAAGGCTGTATTGCTGTCTCATCTACTGCGGGCTTAAGACCAGAAGGCTCAAGGCACGGAGCATTCTCTCTGGTACAAGTGGAAGAGCGTCCCTGGGCAGGAGAAGGATGGCTCCATGTTACATAGAATTTCTTCCCATGATTTACAGAGTTTCCCCTGCCTGTGAGTCTCATGAAATGATTCACAGAATACTGAAAGATTGGGAGCTGTGGTGTCTGTTGGCTTTGCGCCCAGGGTTTTGCACTTTCTCCATGACACAAATCTGGGACAGTGTTGTCAGCAGTAAGGCAAAATCACCCATGCTCTGTTTTCCAGGTTTGTCTAAAGTATTACGAGCACGAATTTATGGAGCTGGCCTGCCAGTGCCCCGCTGTGGTGTGCTGCCGCTGCTCGCCCACCCAGAAGGCCTGCATTGTGACACTGCTACAGCAGCACACGGGGAGACGCACCTGCGCCATCGGTGAGCGCCACCCCACTCACGGGAGGCCTCCAGAGAAGCGCGCTGCCTGACACTGATGGGCACGCTTCCTTCCACCCCTGAAACTAGATTGAGTTCATCTCCATTAATGGAAGTTTCTGAAATAGCCTCTGATGGTAAAAACGAAAAACATGATGATGGATGGGGTTTTATTTTATCTCACAACTTTTCTTGTTTCGCAGGTGATGGAGGAAATGATGTAAGCATGATTCAGGCAGCAGACTGTGGGATTGGGATTGAGGGAAAGGTAGGTTTGCCCTTTGGTCTCTCAACATATCAGGACACATCGACACAACTCAGCACATGCTGGGTCATTTGTACACTCAGCACCTACTCGGTCAGCACCCATCAGCACGTGCTTGGCGCACACTCGGTCAGCACACGTCAGCACGTGTTCAGCGCACACTTGGTCAGCATACGTCAGCATGTGCTCAGCACCTACTCGGTCAGTGCACATCAGCACGTGCTCAGTGCACAATCAGCACACACTCGACACATGCTCGGTGAAGGTGCCCTTGGTCAGCACGTGTGGTCAGCACATCCTGAAGAGTCTGGTGTGTGCTTGGCACTGAACTGTACATTTGAGTGCAGGAGGAATTGGTCAGAGTCTCCCGCTTTGACCCCACATCTCATAAAGACGATCCTGCCACGTGCGTTACAGCGCAGCCCTCGGTGCCCTTGCTGTTGGCAGAGTGGCTGGCAGGAAGGTGTCACTCATAGTCACCTGCTCCAGGGCTCAGCTCAGATGTTAGCAAACCCCACAGCGAGCCTTTTCGTGGCTGCCCTCCTGTTTCACACACGCCATTCTCTTGGTAGTTGCCTGTGTCTGGCTGAGCTAGAGTTTGAGGTTTGCCTCCTGTGCCAGCCTTATTTATGTTACTTCTTTCTCACTTAAATATTAATACGACCATACCCAGAAAGACCTGGAAAATTAGCCCAGCTCAAGCAAGCGTGGCTTTTTCCTTGGCTACTTTATTTTGTAACGCCTTATGGCAGTGTCATGAAAGAGGAGATTGATTTGTTTTTTTAATATGGAAAAATGGAGAATTGTCTTGAAGAAGCCCAAGGTCACAGGGGTGTCCTCTGACAGGGCTGGCCCGTGCTCAGATCACAGGGACTCAGATCACTGGGGTGTCCTTCAACAGGGCTGGCCTGGGCTCAGATCACAGGGGCATCCTCCCACAGTGCTGGCCCGGGATGTCCTCTGATAGTGCTGGCCCGGGCACTGCTGCTCTGCTGACTCCTGTGACACCCTCGGGCTGTCGGAGCCAAGTTCTCCTAAAGCGTTTGAGAGAGCCCGGGCTGGTGTTGGGGGCCTCCCTGCCCCTGTGCCTGAGACCAGCGGACCTGTCCCATCGGCGTAGCTGAAGCTTTTAAAGTCCTGCAGACAGAACTTCAGTCTTGGTAAAATTAAGGCTCAGTTGTAAAACTCAGCTTTTGGAGTCTGATTTCCAGTGTCCACAGTGTTTGAAAAGGGCCCTGCATGCTTGTCTTTCAGGAGGGGAGGCAGGCCTCACTGGCGGCCGACTTCTCTGTCACGCAGTTCCGGCACATCGGCAGGCTGCTCATGGTGCACGGGCGGAACAGCTACAAGAGGTCGGCGGCACTCGGCCAGTTCGTCATGCACAGGGGCCTCATCATCTCCACCATGCAGGTACCGAGCCTTCTGCATGCGTGCCATGGAGGGCAGGGGCCAGGAGGCTGGGAGAGGGCATTGCCAGGTGCTGCAGGAGTACCTGGGCTGTGCTTGGGAGTTAGAGGCCTGGTGCCAGCGGCTGCTGGGACTGACGGCTCTCTTTGTCTGTGGGCTCTCTCCAGGCTGTGTTTTCCTCGGTCTTCTACTTCGCATCCGTCCCTTTGTACCAGGGCTTCCTCATGGTGGGGTAAGTGACACTCAGCACCTGCCAGCTCATCCAGGGGAGGACTTTTATTTTGAAAAGAAGACCACATGTAGAAGATTGCTTTTGAGTCCTTCCTGTTGCAGTCGTCATTTAGATTGACTAATACTAACATAAAAACCGTGTTTTACTTGGGTAAACTTCAAGATAGCACCTGTATACTTGTTCCTCCTGGGATTCTCTCATTAGATTTTGTTTTCAAGTGGAAGCCATAGTATGTGTCAGGAATTGTGTTGGATCTGAGACTTGTAAAGGGTCCCATGGCATAAGGAGGAGGGGCAGAGTGGCCACAGCCAGGCCCTCCCGGCTCTCTGCAGGCTCTCTGCTCGGCTTCATCCCACTGTGGTGTGGGCAGGCAGCAGCAGAGAGCACTCAGAAACTCTGGGGACATTTCCTTAGATGTGGATGTGACATAGTGTGGCGTGCTTTGAACCAGACGCTGCCAGTCTCTCCCTGGCAGGAATGGAATCTCATCTTCAAAGATAGCAGCACCAGGGCTGGGCACTTTGGGAGGCTGAGGTGGGCATGGGAGGATCACCTGAGGTCAGGAGTTCAAGACCAGCCTGGCCAACATGGTGAAATCCTGTCTTTACTAAAAATACTAAAACTAGCCAGGCACGGTGGCCCACGCCTATAATCCCAGCACTTTGGGAGGCTGAGGCAGCTGGATCACCTGAGGTCAGGAGTTCAAAACCAGCCTGGCCAACATAGCAAAACCCTGTCTCTACTAAAAATACAAAAAATTAGCCAGGCATAGTGGTGGGCACCTGTAACCCTAGCTACTCAGGAGTCTGAGGCATGAGAATCGCTTGAACCTGAGAGGTGGAGGTTGCAGTGAGCTGAGATCATGTCATTGCGTACCAGCCTGGGAAACAGAGCCAGACTCCATCTCAAAAGAAAAAAGTAAAGCTCACATCACCAGTGTCTTAGAAAGGGACACCAAAAGTGCAGCAGGCAGGTGATGTGCGTTGAAAGCTCAGCTGATTTTGCCGACCATGTCTGCAGAACAGGAACTTCCTGTGAAGAGAGAATCGGTGGGAATTTCTCATTTCTTCCTCCTTTGTGGTGATGCCTAGAAATGAAATCAGCATGACTGATCGTGTTGGCAGCAGACTAAAAGTGGCCTCCCCTCTGCCACTGACTTCCCTAACCTCTGCAAAGCTCATTCCCACCTTAACTAGATTCCACCCCACAACGAGTCCCAGGAAATACAGTGATAGTAACAGCCACATGCTCTCAGCGTTGAACAGACCTTTATCCTCACCTTGCCCCCACTTCATTTATGAGAAAAGTGAGAGACCCAGAGAGCTCAGGGATGCGCACGTGGGCGGCCAGGCTCAGACCTGAGCGATTGGGGCTGGCGCCGGGTGCCGCTCCTCACCATCACGCAGCCGCCGAGCTCCCTCCCAGCCCGCAGAGAACAGAGTCCCTTCTCTCTGCAGAGCTCTTTTCAGTCCGCATTCTAAGCACCATGTCACCCGCAAGCTCCCTGAATCCATTCCTCACGAGTTTAGCAAAATACAGGGAAACGTTGGCCTGTGCACGTGTTAGGTTTTTGTTAAACATGTGAGGTCCCTTAAGTCCCTGCTTCCCAAGTGAGAATCACGGAGAGGCACCCTGTCATCCTGAGTCGTCTGAGGAGCCCTGCCATGCGCAGAGCCAGCACTTGGGTCTGTGCTTTCCCTCTGTCTCCAGTGTTCAGGAACTCTCTGCCCTCCAGCTCCACACGTGATGTCCCCTTAGCTAGACCACTGCCAGATGTCCCCATTGTCCTTGCTTCCCTGGATTCCCCAGCCCCCACGGTGCACCTTCACCCCCCTCCCAGGCCACACAGCTATAGTGCTGGTTAGCACCCTAGTCTCCTGCATGCTCCACAAGGACAAGTCACAAGGTGTGTCAGGTCCTTGTACCTGCTGCGAGTTTGTCAGTGTGAACTTGAGTGCATGCAGATTTCAGAGGAAGACCAGGCTCTGGCAGATTCTAAAGCCTCAGGACAGCTGAGCTGTGGGGCTCACAGCTACCAAGAGCCCTAGGGCACCTGCCTCGGACTCCATGTCCTTCAACTGCATATTAGCACCAGTCACCCCAAGGTATTATGAGCCTGTCCTGTGGTCTTAAAAATAACTTTAGGCCGGGTGCAGTGGCTCATGCCTATAATCCCAGCACTTTGGGAAGCCGAGGTGATGAATCACCTGAGGTCAGTAGTTTGAGATCATCTTGGCTAACACGGTGAAATCCCATTTCTACTAAAAACACAAAAAACTAGCTGGGCATGGTGGCACGTGCCTACAGTCCTAACTACTCGGGAGGCCGAGGCAGCAGAATCACTTGAACCCAGGATATAGAAGTTGCAACAAGCCGAGATCATGCCACTGCACTCCAGCATGGGCGACAGAGCAAGACTGTCGCAGAAGAAAAAAAAGGAACTTTGAAAAAAGTAGGTAAGAGCTTGGGAAAACCCTTGCATGTGGCTTCAGGCTTCTCTCATCCCTAACCATTCATTTTGGCACGAGTGCCTACACTTCAGGCCCCTTCTTGCTATAAACACACAGGGAATAACTCCCATGATAGGAAACATTGCAGACCCTTTGTGGCCCATAAGGAAATCTTCATATGGCCCATCATCAGCCCTGGGCTGGGCTGGCCACCCGAGGCTCTCTCAGCCCAAGTGTGAAGGAGCGCAGGACAGCACTGGGCATCCGTGGTATCAGCGTGAGCCATGTTTCATGTCTCTCTGTGACCAAAGAAGGTCCCAACAACTTACTAACTCATAGCCTATACGACTAATGGAAATTGTGGTAGGATTTGTGTTAACATTCTCAGCTTTTAATTAATTCCAATAGTGTTTCATATAGTACTTCAAACAAAGGTGAAAAATCCTAAAGGTACAGTAAGCTCTAACTCTTTTTAAATAAGTTTTCCCATGCCTGCATCTTTGCAGTAATTATTACAATTAGTTACCTTTTTTTGCCGGGGGTTGGGGGGAGAGCAGAGTCTTGCTCTGTCACCCAGGCTAGAGTGCAGTGACATGATCTCAGTTCACTGCAATCTCTCCCTCCTAGGTTCAAGTGATTCTCCTGCCTCAGCCTCCCGAGTAGCTGGGATTACAGGTATGCACTACCATGCCTGGCTAATTTTTGTACATTTTCAGTAGAAATGGGGTTTCGCCATGTTGGCCAGGCTGGTCTTGAACTCCTGACCTTAGGTGATCCACTCGCGTTGGCCTCCCAAAGTGCTGGGATTACAGGCATGAGCCCCTACGCCTGGCCTAGTTACTTTTAAATAGTATAGAATTTGCTAATTGCACCTTGAGTTTGAACAGTGTGTTTCTTCCTTGGAAGTCATAAAAAAGCATAACCATTCTCACTTTCTTCATATTTTAAAAATCGTGGATTTGAAACATTAAAAGGAAAATGTGGGGCACCGTGGGGATTATTCTTTAAAGAACTAGTGCCTGTGTCAGTGAGGCCTGGATGCCTGCCCCACGGCCCAAGCGCGCCCCAGCGTCCCCAGCGCCTGTTCCGAGAGCTCTTCTTTATATCAGGCTTTATGTAAAGTGACTTGGAGTGCCCATCATGAGAGACACGCCTGTGACCCTCTTAAGCACTCATACTCTGAATTTGGTTAGGTGGGAGATTTGAAGGGGCAATGCTTTTAAGTTAAGCTTCTTTGAAAATAAATAACAAGTTTGCCTTCACCTAGAAAATCAGTATCAAGAAGTGAGCAAAACCCAACATGACGTTTTTACAAAATAGCATAATGAGACCAAAGTCATGTCTCTGAAAGAGAAACTGACTAGGAACTAGAATCGCTGATCGGTTTGCTTTTCCTCTGCATTCATCTCATCAGCTCTGGAGGGAAGCGATGGCCCACGTGACTTTCCTGAAGCAGGAGGGGTCAGGAGCAGGAAGGACTAGGCGTGCACTCAGTGCACAACAGGGAGACCCAGAGAGGGGCCGGGGACCCCAGGGGTGAGGATGGGGAAGCCTAGGGTGGCGGGGATGGGGCTGTAGGAGGGGCTGGGAGGGACAGGACAGCCTGGGGAAGTTCCTGTGACCCCCCAAGCCCACCCTGCCCTCCCACTCCAAGCAGGCCTGGGGAATGCAATGCCATCCCCCAGGAAAAGAGCCCCTAGGCCAAGTCCTCTTGGGGAACCCCTGGTGGGTGCAGCACTGTGCACCTTAGAAGTCAGAGGCTCCGAGACAGACTCCTGATCTCATGTGCTCACAGCTCATGTTCTGCAAAAATGCTTTGGGGAACGCAAGTCCGAACTGGCTGGAGGTATCTCCCCAGTGATGTCAGCAGTTCCCTGCAAGGACCTCACACTCAGCACCACCGTCAGCCATTCCTAGGTGTGGGTCTCCTTTATATCCTTGCTAGTGGCTCAGATGGAGAGCCTGTGAGTGCTCTCGTTCAAGTTAGATTGAACCTTAATTGAGCACCAAGAGGGTGCCTGACATTCCCAGCGAGAGCTCTGGGCAGGAGGAGCATGGGGTCCCCAGGGAGCCGTGTGCGGACATGAGGGACAGGAGGCTATGGGGTCCCCAGGGAGCCGGGTGCAGACCTGAGGGACAGGAGGCTGTGTGGTCCCCACGGAGCCGTGTGCAAACCTGAGGGACAGGAGGCTCTGTGGCCTTATCAGAGAGCGTCTTGAGAACTGCTTCTAGCCATGATTGGAATAACAGGAAACAGATTTATCTTCCAAGCCTAATCCAGTGGGAAACACGAGAAGACATGTGAAAACACATGAAAGAAATGTTTTCAGACACTGGATAAGAAGAATTAGGGACAGGTGCCTCAGAGAAAGAGAACAACTCTCTCCCATGTGGAGCCAGCAGCCAGAGAGCCTTGAAAGCTCTGCGTTCCAGGAGTCCTTGCACCTGCTGCCAAGTTTGTCAGAGTGAGCTTCGGTGTGCAGCCCTCAGAGGACGGGCTCTGGTGGATTCCAGGCCCAGCCTGTGCCAAGGTCGGCACAGATTTCCTTAGTGCCAGCATCGTGACGCACTGAGAATAAGTTGACTTAACGGACTTTATAAAAACTAAGTTTTTGCTCTTCTAAAGACAGTACTAAACAAATAAAAAGGCAGATGAGAAAAAAATACTTTTAAAACATATCTTACCGTCTTCAATTCAACCATAAGACGAACAACTCAGTGTTTTTTTTTTTTTTTTGAGGTGAAAGATTTGAACATCCATCACAAAAGAAGACATAGGAATGGCCAGTAAGCACAAGAAAATGTCTTTAGCATCACCAGTTACCAGGAAAGATCATTTTTTGTTTAGCATCGCTCGTTACCAGGAAAGATAATTTTTTTTGTTTTTCTTCCTGAGATGGAGTCTTGCTCTGTTGCCCAGGCTGGAATGCAATGGCATGATCTCGGCTCACTGCAACCTCCGCCTCCCAGGTTCAGACAATTTTCCCACCTCAGCCTCCCAAGTAACTGGGATTACAAGCATGTGTCACCATACCCCACTAATTTTTGTATTTTTAGTAGAGATGTGGTTCCACCATGTTGCCCAGGCTGGTCTTGAACTCCTGACCTCATGATCCATCTGCCTCAGCCTCCCACAGTGCTGGCATTACAGGCGTGAGCCACCACGCCCATCCGGGAAAGATAACATTAAGCTACAGAGACAGATAAGGCTCTTCCACCGGAGGCCAGGCAGAAAGGCCGAGGGGCGTGTTGGCGGGTGGGCAGCAGGGCGTCACTGCTGGAGAGAGTGCAGACAGTTGGTCGAGCTGCTTCAGAAAGCAGGCTGGCAGTTTTTATGAAATTAAACATTCGCTCCCGTAGGCCCCAGCAACCCCCCTCCTCAGTGTTCACCCAGGAAAAAGGAAAACACTCATGCTACCACCCAGACCCTTGCAGGGACACTCTCACAGCTTCATCTGTGATAGCCACAGACTGGGAAGACACAAACCTGGCTGGTTGGGGGAAGAGCTGCACTGTGTCCATAGCTCAGGGCACTGCCCTGCAGCACAGAGAAAGCAGAGGACACTCGGCAAGGTGGGCGAGCCCTGACACTGCCCAGAGAGATGGCAGAGCCCACCTGGAGAGAGCAGAGACCCACTCAGCCGACCCAGAGAGACCTGCCCAGAGAGAGCAGAGACCACCCGGAGAGAGCAGCCAAGTGCTAGAGAGCTCACGGCAGTGAGGGAGGCAGGGGTCTCCCACCCGTCCCGTCAGTCCTCCTCCTTCCAGGTGACAGATGCTCTGCGCATGATCACATGGCGGTTCCATGACACTCGTCAAAACTCATCTCACACGCTGAAAGGTGCACCTCAAGAGAGTAGGTTTATGACAAGGAGGCAGCAGTGGGGTTTTCTGTTGTTAAAGGTTGAGATTGGGAAATTTCTAGCATAAATAAAGCAAGAGCTATACAGAAATCGTGACTGCACGTGATCCTGCCTGGTGCTGTGAGTGGCCACAGGCCTGTGTGCACACGGGACAGAGTTCTCACCCGTCAGAGGGATGACCCGCCATCTTTCCTCGCAGTAGGGCTCTTCTTAAATTATTTGGCCCTGTTCCTAAATTCTAAGCAGAGTGGGAGTTGTTCAAAGAAAAATAACAAAAGCAATTAAAGATTTGGAGGAAAGTCCAACAGTGCTGTACAAGTTGAACCTAATAAAGAGATTAAAGGTTGAATTTCTGGGTAACGTTCTCTGAGCATGTGGTGTTCAGTGCCCAGCAGCAGCCCATCAAGAAAACAGTAGGACATGAAATCGACTACAAGTTCCTTAGAAGAAGATGGTTCTGTACAGCCCACAACAATGTAAAAAATAGAACAGTCTGCATTTAGCGACCGTGGAATCTCAGTCATATTAAAACAGAATGCAGCCTATAGATAGCCACGTGTTTTCAGGGCTAGAAGGTGTAGGGCTGTGGTGGCCCCACATGGTCGTGGGATGTCCCTTATGCTGTGTTGAGATGCAGGATCCAAGAGGTAATGAGACAGGACACAGAAGAACTGGTGAAGAGCATCTGGACTCGGGGGGCCATGCCACCTGTGAGCGGAGATCAGCAGCAGCCTCCAAATGCCCAAGAGCATCTGTATTTATTAGGTACAAGCAAGGGGCAGGGTTGTGCGTGAGGTCATCATCTATAGGCTTAGTGATAGGGCATACATAATTACATGAGTTACAAGTGAGGGAACCACCCCATCATGTCACCTGGGCAGAGAGGTGGGCCGTGCGCAGCAGTAGAGGGCCATGTGCAGGAAAGGGGTCCACCCCCATTAGGTCACCGAGGCAAGGAGGTGGGCTGTGTACAATAAGTGTCCTGCGCAACACTTCTTATCTGGGGGCTGGAGACTTCAAAGGACTTCTAATAGAAGGATACTGCAAGCTAATGCTGTGGGAACTGACAGACTTGTGCGTTTCTCTTAAGATATTTATGGGAGGATTCTTTGAGCTAGCACAGAGAGGAGAAAAGACTGACAGTGTACAGCTGCCATGACTGGTCACACCAGAGGGGTTCTTCTCCCTCAGTTACTTCCAGGATCTCATGCCTGAGGCCGACTTTCCCCAGGAACTGGATGCAAGGTACTGCAACTCCGTTATCAGGAGGAGAGGCTCTTGCTCCAAGCCTGCCATACAGCATATGCCCTTTCAGGCAGGGACACCACTGCCTGGGTCTTTGGTTCTCGTCCTGGTCTGGCTGTTTTCCCGTGTACTGCTTCTGTTCTGTGACTGCTCTAGGCATACCTCCTACTACAAACTACTATATGGTTATATAGAAGGATTCTATAAATCAGCACTGAATGTGTCAGTACAGCTCCGACTACAACACCTATATGATTAGATAGAAAGATTATATAGAACTCAGTATGTTAGATAGATGTAAGCAGTAAGTTAGACTTCAAGCACTAATTCTGTAAACTAATATGTGATTATATATGAAGGATTATATAAAGGAAGCAGCTGAGTAATAACACTATAAACTAAGATACTCTTCAGGCACTAGTTGTGCGTGGGGTCTGGACAGTTCTCCTTCCTCGGTGCCCATGGGGGGTGTTACCCACAATAAGATACAGTGGTGTCATGGGTTTTTTTGGTTCTCTGCCACGGGATACTTTCCTAGCTTGAATGCTTTCTCAAAGGTGAAAATGTCATTTAACAAAACAAACCAAAAAAAACACAGCCAAGTGCAGTGGCTCCGAAAGTGGCACTTTGGGAGGCCAAGTTGGGAAGATTTCTTGAGGCCAGGAGTTTGAGACCAGCCTGGGAAACATGGCAAGACCCTGTCTCTACAAAATAACAGTAGCCGGGCATGGTGGTGCACAGCTGTGGTTCCAGCTGCTCAGGGGCCTGAGGTGAGAGGATCCCCTGAGCCCAGGAGGTCAAGGCTGCAGTGAGTCATGATCGCACCATTGTACTCCATCCTGGGCCACCGAGACAGACCCTGTCTCAAAACCAACAAACCAGCTGCACTTCCAGGGCAGTGGGAGGTGGGATAGATGAGTTCCTCCCCGCTCCTTCTGCTAAGTTCAGCGAGAAACTGGGGAAATCACACACAGAAGGCTCTGAGTGGGGAGCGAGGTGAGCAGGGGGTGGGGCCCTTGGCTCCAAGGAGCAAGGCAGAAAGACCTCCCTGGGTTTTCCAACAGCTGGAGCCGAAGGAGCCAGCAGCCTGGAAACAGCCCTGGGTGCAGAAATTTAAAATCTAAAAGTCCCATCGAGGTCCCAGCCTCTCCAACCACACGTCCACGAAAGGGTCGCCAAGAAGACAGATGACATGTCTTTCAGAAGATGATCACACTATCCCAGCCAGATGCCAGGGAAAGGCTGTGCCCGCCTCCCCTCACCAAAAAGGCAAGTGGAGAGCTAAGAGTGCCACTTCATGAGATGCAGCCACGCCCCCATCTCCAGGGTGATGGAATGGGAGGCAGGACTCCATCCCCGGTGTCTTGGTAGTGAGCCCTCAGTGTCAGTGGAGGCCGCACGGGGAATACAAACTCCTGCCCCTGCACAGCAGCCAGACAGTGCCCTCCCCCAACCAAAGCAGGGCCAGGACCCTCCAGAAAATCCAGAGTCGTATGCAATACCCATAACATGAAGGTTTCCATCAGAGCCACTTGCCATACCAAGAACCAGGAAGATTTCAAGGTGAATGGAAAGACGGTCAATAGAAGGCAGCCCTGAGATGGCAGAGATGTTAGCATTCTCTGCAAAGTTTGGGAAACAGCCACGGAACGTGCTCTAAAGAGAAATTACAAACACACTGGGAGCAAATGGTAACATAGAGCAGCCCAACAGACAGATGCAGAGCAGAACCAAATGGAAATCTTAGAGATGAAAAATAGCCCAGACAAAAAATGCCATGGCCGGGCTCAGCAGCAAAATGGAACAGACAGAGGACAGACGCAGCGAACTGGAGACCAAAGAGCAGAGAGTGCTCAGTGAACAACAGAGAAAAAAGTTGACCAAAAAAAAAAAAAAGGATCAGAGCCTCAAGGACATACAAGGTGGTCTCTGCACCATTTGTGCCCTGGGAGTTCCAGGGGAGGAGGGACAGGCCAGGAAAGTACTTGAAGGAATAAGAGCTGAAAACCTCCCAGATTTGGCCAAAGACGTAAATGTACAGATTCAAGAAGGTAAGCAAACCCCGAACAGGATGAATTCAAAGAAATTCACACTAAGATAATCATAATCAAACTGATGAAAACCAAAGACAAAGAAACCCTATTGAAAGCAGCAGTAGGGAGACAGGAAGTAGGGACGATTGAACAGCGTGCAGGCAGAGGGACTGCAGTGCGGAAAGGCCTCGTGGGCACAGATGCTGCAGCTCTGAAGGCCGCTTCTGGATTTGAAAGGGGGTATGGGCAAGACACGTGTCTAGCAGTGCCTAAACAGTCTCCAAACTCAGCAGTGCAGGAGCAGTCCAGTTAGGAAAAGGAGAGAAGGCGCAGAGACAGCTGCCCTGTGTGTCACATGTAGAGACAGCTTCCCTGTGTGTCGGACACACAGACTGCAAGGAAGCTCCTGAAACGATGCCCGCATCGTCAGCCACAGGGAGACTGGGTTAGACGACAGGACGCTCCGCCTCACATCTGCCAGAATTGGGGGAAGCGTCACCGAATCGGTATAGCTCGTGTATCACCTTAGGAGTGTAAATCCTGCAGTCTGGAAGATGTTTTAGCGGTTTCTTTGAAAAACTGTACCACCACCATGTGACCTGGCACTTAGACTCCTAGGCCTACTATCTCAACTGGCCCTCCTGTCCAAAACAAATGGAAACTTCACCAAAAAAATGTGCAGTGAATATTTACAGCAGTTTTATTTGTGTTAATCAAAACTAGGACTAACCCAAATGTACTTCAGTGGTTAATCAAACTGCTTCATTTGTCCGCCACAAAATACTAGTCGGCAATAGAAAGAAATTAGCTGTTGATACAGCAGATGAATCTCCAGAGAATTGTGCTGCATAAAAGATGCCAATCCCCAGAGGTACCGACTGTAGAGAGCCATTTGCATAGCATTCTTCAAATGACCAGATTGGAGATGGAGAACGGGTTTGTGCTTGCTAGGGGTGGGGAGGAGCTGGCAGAGGGAAGTGGTTGCAGCTATAGAGCAGCCGCAGGAGGGACCCTGTGCGAGGCGTGCTCTGGGCAGGAGGTGTCCATGTGGATTCTGGTGGGGAGGCTCACAATGACCTCAACATAGAAAGGTAAACGTATAAAAATCATTCTTCCACCCGTAAGTATTTGGACGTACAGAGAATGTTATTGGGCCATGAGATACATACTCAGTTCTCTGCAGTAATCTTACTTGGTTGCCAACTTGCTTTTTTGGTTTCGTGTAATATTTTTGTTTATTTTGGAGCTATGCTGTAATACACAGGTCTGTTCGCTGCGGTGCGGTAGAAGTGTCTCAGGTTCACTGTACTCTGCTCTCGGTTCGGCAGGTATGCGACCATATACACCATGTTCCCCGTGTTCTCCTTAGTGCTGGACCAGGATGTGAAGCCAGAGATGGCGATGCTGTACCCGGAGCTGTACAAGGACCTCACCAAGGTACGGGCCTCAGCAGGCATCTGCCTCACCATGGGCACCCACGCCTGGCATTTTACATGAGTGAGAAACAGGCCAGTCAGAGGCATTTCCAAGCATTTTGTGAAAAACATTTCTCTGTCCTTCCAGATGTTTTTTTATGTCTCCTGATTTTTTTTTGGCATTTTCCCTTTGAGTTAAATTTCAAAAGGGGAAAAACATCTCTGAAAAAAGTTTTCTGAAATGTTTGCAGTAAAGCTGTAATTTACATGAAATTAGAAGTGTAAAGGATGCTCTAACCATTTGTGGAACTTGTGTGAAGTGAGCTCACCAAATGTCAGAGAAGAGCTCACTTTGTAATTTCTGTCGAAAGGCTCCCCGGTCAGCCTCGCTGCACCTGCCGCGGAAGAAGCATTCTGAAGCTGGGGGTCCTGGGCTGTATGCTTCCCGTGTATTTCCAAATCTGTCAGTAGTTGTGGACTTCAGAATTACATCTGAAAAGTGATTGACAATACGCTTGTCCCTGAGATCCATAGGCTATTTTTTCAGTGATGCCCCAAGTAAAAAATCCAACCCAGAAAAACTTCAGTCACCTGAAACTCTGTGAAAGATGCATTTATTTGGCTTAAAACTGTGCTGTGTTAGGATTAAAATATTCTTACAGGAGGCTTTGAATTCATCATATTCTTTACGACAGCGTATTTTATACCATAGGACGTGTAAGATACAGGGTAGACAGAAGCGCGGCTCAGCTCTCCAGACACAAGTCACGCTAACTCTGGTATTTCCCACAAAGCTCGCTTTTCTGAACCAACACTGAGAACAAAATCCACTGATCCTCAATTAAATTTAGATTTACAGTCGGTAAATGACAGGCATCTGAAATTATCAACTCAGATTTTAAAGCAGTACCTGTATGGTAAAGAATTAGATTAGGCGTTAAAGAAACTAGACTTCAGTTAAGCTAACAGCCAACAGATTCTAGTCCAGCTAACCGCTAATTAACCAATTAGATTCTTACCTAGCTAATCACAAACTAGGAAACTTGACTCCTGTCTATCTAACTAGGAACTAACAAACTGTATACAGCTAACCACTAACAAACTAGACTCTTACCTAGCTAACCGCGGACTGACAAACTAGACTCTAGTCCAGCTAACCCACTCAGAGAGGTGCTGGGTAAGTCGTCTTAACATTTTGATTTCTTGATGTTATTGTAAGGGTCTAATGAAATAAAGACTTTAAAGTTTCTTGAAAAAAATATAAAATTCCCAATACTGTTATAATCAGGACAAATAAAGCTAGTTCACCAGTATCACATAAAATATAAATGCCAAGCATTATTTGATGGTGACACCGTCCTGACCGCCGGGACGCATCATCCCAGGCCACAGCTATTAGAGCTAGAAGAGAGGCCAGTTTAGCATCCTAAACTGATGAAAGCATTGTGATGGAGTGCAGCAGAGTGGGGGGCAAAGCTCTGAAACCTCGGGAAGCTCGTGCGAAGCTCTGTACCCTCATTCCCAGAGACTCCGAATGTTCACTGAATGCCGCCTTACAAACATATGGCTGTACAAACAAACAAGCTTTTCCTGCTCGAGTGCAAACCTCAGTGTGCTGCGCTCAGCCCTAGGCAAGGAGGGCGAAGGTCACAAGGCGTCTTGTAGCTGCAGCTGGTGCCCCTGGATCACTGCGCTGGGACAAACTTGCGGGCGGGACTGTGACGCCACAGCCATCTTGACCAGCTGTTGGGGTCAGGCAATAACACATTTTTACTGTTTTCAAGGATTTAGATTGTACCTACTTGTATCTTTCTTTATGGATATCTAGACCATTCTAGTAACAAGATGTTCATAGGGCCACAGGTGTCTGACGGAGCAGGTAATTATCCCTAACCATGGCTGTGGAATCAGTAGGTTCCATGGTACTCACTGGTGCCATTTAAAACAATGGGGATATCCAGTCTGCTTCCGATTGAGTTGGATCTCATTAAAGGTATGAAATTTCCATTTTTGTTAAGGTGTTCAACAATTTGGAATGTTCCAGAATCCTAAAGTCAGGACGTCATGCCTACATTTTTTCGACAAAAATTCAGTCACTCATTTTCTCTGAGCTTCTTTTCTTCAAGATCTTATCTGCATTTTATGTTTTTTTTAAAAAAATCTACTACACTTCAAATCCTTTGAAAAGAAAGTAGCACTAAAATACTGAGCCACTAAAGTTAATAAAATTTAGTTATTTTTCCTTATTGAAGCTAAAGAACTATTTTGAAGCTTTCTCTTACTTCCGAACAGTTTGCCAAGGTAGCATAGACTGCAGCTTGCCTCCCTGTCTGATGATCAGGGCGGCTGGAGACTGGACGAGCCGACGCAGTGTGTCCCAGCCAGCAGGTGTCCATGGTCACCGAGTCCAGCCTGGACTGGACGAGCCGACGCAGTCTTTCCCAGTCAGCGGGTGTCCACGGACACCGAGTTCAGCCCGGCGGCTCAGGCGCCTGCGGTGTCGGACAACATAGCCTCATCCTCAACAAGCCTTCATCCTAGTCAGGATGAGAATGCAGTTAATCAGTAGCGTAGAACAACAGAGCAGAGGGCCGCAGACTGAAATGCGAGTGACTGACAAGCAAGTGCTGGTCCCGTCAGTTCTGAGCCACAGATCTCAGGTCACGTCAATTTATAAAAGACCTTCAGAGGCAAGGCGGGCATGCCCTGCGCACAGGGAAAGACTCGGCTGCAGATAAAATCTGTTGTTTATGTGTAGTTGACGACCAGTCCTTTCCATCTAAAAGTATGAATAATGCATGATTAGAAATCTCACTTACTGTCCTAATGAGGTGAGCCAGTCTAGAGTATAGACATTTGTCCCTGCTCTGTCTCCACAGCCTGAGCCCGGCACAGACACAGTATCTGTTCAGTAAGTGTCTGGTAAACAGGTGAGGCAGTGAATGAATCAGGAAAGCAAGAGGCAGGATTTCCCTCATCTTCCTAAAACTACATAGCTTTTATTCTTTACAGAAAATGGCATGTTTGCAACAGTATGTTGTTCTTTTGAAGCTCAGATTCTGCTTTGAACTAGTAAACTTCACTCAGATGAGTTCAGGCACGTAATTTTCCAGATGCTGCCAGTAAGACAGGAAACTGACCTGCTTGTGTCTCTCCTAACTCTGCGCATGACTCTGCACATGCCTTCATTTATCCTGAGTGGCATGTGACCTGTCACAGAAGCTACATGGCTCTGAGATCCAGGCCTCAGGACTAGGCAGGTGACCCTGGTGAACTGAGCCAGCCCACGTGGTCCCAACATACCTCAGACTATGGCTGTGAATTTTGTTACCAATTCATAGGCTTATAGGACCAGCTAATTAGAGACATTTGACTTGCAGTTGTGCTGATTGTATCATACAGTTCTTCATAAAATCTTTAAACCATTAGGCATTGAACTATTCAGACCACTTCACTATTTATTATTTTCTGTAGAGTACTTTCGAATGGTTTTATCTTTTGAAATGTATAATCGTATACTTATATACTTTTCAAAATAATAGTGAATAAGGCAATAAAAAAATTTAAAACAGTGAGAATAGAAAGGAGGAAATAAAAATATCTCTGTAGATGCAATAATTTTCTATGTAGAAAATCCCAGGGAATCCATACACATACACACACAACCTCCTGTGCTAGTAAACGCCATAACGTTTCAGGGTACAGGGAATAATTTTTCAAAGTCACTTTTGATTCTGTATACTAACAGTGAATAATTGGGGTTTGGAAAAAATTTTAGGCATTTATAGTAATACATGAAAGCGAAACAAGGAAGTATACCTCTAACAAAATACCCACAGGCTCTGTGTGCTGGAGACCAAGCAGCACTGAGGAAAGCAGCTGTGAAAGGTATGAATGGATCCAGGGCCTCCATGTTGTTTCACGTTGACAAGCTCGTTCTAGAATTGACAGGGGAACTCCAATGGCCAAAACAATTTAGAAAAAGAACAAAGTTGGAAAACACACTACCTGATTTCCAGACTTACTATAAAACAATAATCAATTAGACAATGTATTATTGGCAAAAGGATAGACAAAAAGTTCAATGGAACAGAAGAGAGCCCAGAAATACACTCACATTGTCAGATGATCTTTGGCAAACGTGGAAGGAAGTCACTTCCACGTTTTCCAGGAGGATCACTTGAGCCCAGGTGGAAAAGAGGTGTGTCTGCAGATGTTGGGATGACTGGTCGCCCATGAGCAACAGACCCACAACCTCTGCCACACACCTCATGCGAAAACCCACCCAAAATGGATCCTGGACCTATTTGTAAAGCTCTAAACCTTCCAGAAGAAAATACACAAAAAATATGCCTGACTTTGGGTTAGGTGAAGAGTTTTTAGACAGATCAAAACCATGATCCTTAAAGAGAAAAAATAGTAAATTAGACTTTGTCATCATTTAAAAGGTTTTGCCAGGCATGGTGGCCTGTCATGCCTGTAACATCATCACTTGGGGAGGTCAAGGCAGGAGGATCACTTGAGCCCAGAAGTTCAAGACCAGTCTGGGCGATATAGTGAAACTGTGTCTCTACAAAAAATAGAAGAAATTAGCTGAGCATGGTGATGTGTGCCTGTAGTCCCAGCTCCTCAGGGGGCTAAGGTGGGAGGATTGCTTGAGCTGAGGAGGTTGAGGCCACAGAGCCGTGATTGAGCCACTGCACTCCAGCCTGGGTGACAAAGGGAGACCCTGTCTCCAAAAAAAGAGTTTTTCTCTGCAAATGATACTGTTAAGGAAATGAAAACACAAGCCACAGCCTAGAAGGAAATATTTGCATGTCACACTTGACAAAGCAGTTGTTTCTATGTTATATAACGAACCCCCAAAACTCAACAAGAAAATAGCCCAGTTTTTAAAGTAGGCAGAAGATATTAACGGACACCACATCAAAGATGATCCACAGATGGCAGGAAGTGTGTGAAGATGCTCAGTGTCATTTATATCAGGGAAGTGCACATTGGACCACAGTACAATTCTGCATACCCACCAGTGCCACAGCGGCCCAGACACCCACAGTGGGAAAAGCTGGGGAGGGTCCAGAGCAAAGAAACTGCCCTTCACTGCTGGGAATGAAGAACCACATAGCCCCTTTGGAAGACGGTTTAGCCATTTCTTACAAAGTTAAACATGTATTTACCCCATGACCCAGTAGTCCTATTGCTAGGTATGTCTCTAAGAAAAATGAAAACTTAGATTCATGCTAAATTCTATATAGAAATGTTCACGGCAGCACTGTCATCATTGCCAAAAACTGGAAACAACCCTATGCTTTTCGGCCAGTGGATGGAACGACATGTCCATGGACGGGGACAGCCTGCGTGCGGATGGAAGGACATCTCTGTGGACAAGGACAGCCCGTGTGTGGATGGAAGGACATCTCTGTGGACGGGGGCAGGCCATGCATAGATGGAACGACATCTCCATGGACAAGGACAGCCCGTGCATGGATGGAAAGACACTCCGTGGATGGGGACAGCCCGTGCATGGATGGAAAGACACTCTGTGGATGGGGACAGCCCACGCACGGATGGAAAGACGCTCCGTGGATGGGGACAGCCCGTGCATGGATGGAAGGACGCTCCGTGGTCGGGGACAGCCCATGTGTGGATGGAAGGATGCTCCGTGGATGGGACAGCCCATGCGTGGGTGGAAAGACGCTCCATGGTCAGGGACGGCGCATGCGTGGGTGGAAAGACAGTCCGTGGACAGGGACAGCCCGTGCGTGGGTGGAAAGACACTCCTTGAACGGAGACAGCCTGTGCGTGATGGAAAGACACTCCGTGGACAGGGACAGCCTGTGCGTGGGTGGAAAGACACTCCGTGGACGGGGACAGCCGTGCCTGTGGGGAAAGACACTGCGTGGATGGGGACAGCCCATGCGTGGGTGCAAGGACACTCCGTGGACGGGGACAGCCCATGCATGGGTGGAAAGACACTCCGTGGACGGGGACAGCCCATGCATGGGTGGAAAGACACTCCATGGATGGGAACAGCCCATGCGTGGGTGGGAGAACACTCCATGGACGGGGACAGCCCATACATGGGTGGAAAGACATCCTAGTGGACAGGAGTAGCCCAGGTGCTGGGATTGTGCTTATCGGGGAGAGGGTTCCTGCTGACTCACGTACTTAGTGGGGAGAGTTTCCTGCTGACTCACATATGTAGCGGGGAGAGGGTTCCTGCTGACTCACGTACTTAGCAGGGAGAGGGTTCCTGCTCACTCATATGGGGAGAGGGCTCCTGCTGACTCATGTACTTATGGGGAGAGGGTTCCTGCTGACTCACATACTTACAGGGAGACGTTCCTGCTGACTCACATATGTAGCAGGGAGAGGGTTCCTGCTGACTCACGTACTTAGCGGGGAGAGGGTTACTGCTGACTCACATGCTTAGCGGGAAGAGGGTTCCTGCTGACTCACATACTTATGGGGAGAGGGTTCTTGCTGACTCACGTACTTAGCAGGGAGAGGGTTCCTGCTGACTCACATACTTACAGGGAGACGTTCCTGCTGACTCACATATGTAGCGGGGAGAGGGTTCCTGCTGACTCACGTACTTAGCAGGGAGAGGGTTCCTGCTCACTCATATGGGGAGAGGGCTCCTGCTGACTCACGTACTTATGGGGAGAGGGTTCCTGCTGACTCACATACTTACAGGGAGACGTTCCTGCTGACTCACATATGTAGCGGGGAGAGGGTTCCTGCTGACTCACGTACTTAGCAGGGAGAGGGTTCCTGCTCACTCATATGGGGAGAGGGCTCCTGCTGACTCACATACTTACGGGGAGAGGGTTCCTGCTGACTCACGTACTTATGGGGAGAGGTTCCTGCTGACTCACATACTTACAGGGAAAGGGTTCCTGCTGACTCACATACTTAGGGGAAGAGGGTTCCCGCTGACTCACGTATGTAGTGGGGAGAGGGTACCTGCTGACTCACATACATAGTGGGGAGAGGGTTCCTGCTGACTCACGGGGAGAGGTTCCTGCTGACTCACGTACTTACGGGGAGAGGGTTCCTGCTGACTCACGTACTTACGGGGAGAGGGTTCCTGCTGACTCACGTACTTACGGGGAGAGGTTCCTGCTGACTTGTACTTAGGGGGAGAGGGTTCCTACTGACTCATGTACCTAGCCTGAGAGGGTTCCTGCTGACTCATACGGGAAGAGGGCCCTACTGACTCACGTACCTACGGGGAGAGGGTTCCTGCTGACTCGCGTACTTACGGGGAGAGGGTTCCTGCTGACTCATGTGCTTAGTGGGGAGAGGGTTCCTGCTGACTCACATGCTTAGCGGGGAAAGGGTTCCTGCTCACTCATATGGGGAAGGGGCTCCTGCTGACTCACGTACTTACGGGGAGTGGGTTCCTGCTGACTCGCGTACTTACAGGGAGAGGGTTCCTGCTGACTCACGTACGTAGCAGGGAGAGGGTTCCTGCTTACTCATACGGGGAGAAGGTTCCTGCTGACTCACGTACTTAGCAGGAGAGATTCCTGCTGACTCACGTACGTAGCAGGGAGAGGGTCCCTACTGACTCAGATACTTAGCAGGGAGAGGGTTCCTGCTGACTCACATACTTAGCGGGTTGAGGGTTCCTCCTGACTCACGTACTTAGCGGGGAGAGGGTTCCTACTGACTCACGTGCTTAGCGGGGAGAGGGTTCCTGCTGACTCACGTGCTTAGCGGGGAGAGGGTTCCTGCTGACTCACGTGCTTAGCGGGGAGAGGGTTCCTGCTGACTCACGTGCTTAGCGGGGAGAGGGTTCCTGCTGACTCCTGTGCTTAGCGGGGAGAGGGTTCCTACTGACTCACGTGCTTAGCGGGGAGAGGGTTCCTACTGACTCACGTGCTTAGTGGGGAGAGGGTTCCTGCTGACTCCTGTGCTTAGCGGGGAGAGGGTTCCTACTGACTCACGTGCTTAGTGGGGAGAGGGTTCCTGCTGACTCCTGTGCTTAGCGGGGAGAGGGTTCCTGCTGACTCCTGTGCTTAGCCGGGAGAGGGTTCCTGCTGACTCACGTGCTTAGTGGGGAGAGGGTTCCTGCTGACTCCTGTGCTTAGCGGGGAGAGGGTTCCTACTGACTCACGTGCTTAGCGGGGAGAGGGTTCCTGCTGACTCACGTGCTTAGCGGGGAGAGGGTTCCTGCTGACTCATGTGCTTAGCGGGGAGAGGGTTCCTGCTGACTCATACGGGGAGAGGGGACTCCTGCTGACTCACATATTTATGGGGAGAGGGTACCTGCTGACTCATGTACTTAGCAGGAAGAGGTTCCTGCTGACTCACATACTTAGCAGGGAGAGGGTTCCTGCTGACTCACGTACTTAGCAGGGAGAGGGTTTCTGCTGACTCACATACTTAGCAGAGAGAGAGAGTTCCTGCTGACTCACATACTAAGCAGGGAGAGCGTTTCTGCTGACTCACATATTTTGCGGGGAGAAGGTTCCTGCTGACTCATATGGGGAGAGTTTCTTGCTGACTCATATGGGGAGAGGGTTTCTGCTGACTCAGGTACTTAGCGGGGAGAGGTTCCTGCTGACTCACGTACTTATGGGGAGAGGGTTCCTGCTGACTCACATACTTAACGGGAGAGGGTTCCTGCTGACTCACATACTTAGTGGGGAGAGGGTTCCTGCTGACTCACATACTTAGTGGGGAGAGGGTTCCTGCTGACTCACATACTTAGTGGGGAGAGGGTTCCTGCTGACTCACATACTTAGTGGGGAGAGGGTTCCTGCTGACTCACATACTTAGTGGGGAGAGGGTTCCTGCTGACTCACATACTTAGTGGGGAGAGGGTTCCTGCTGACTCACATACTTACGGGGAGAGGGTTCCTGCTGACTTACATACTTACCGGGAGAGGGTTCCTGCTGACTCACATACTTAGTGGGGAGAGGGTTCCTGCTGACTCACATACTTAGTGGGGAGAGGGTTCCTGCTGACTTACATACTTACCGGGAGAGGGTTCCTGCTGACTCACATACTTAGTGGGGAGAGGGTTCCTGCTGACTCACATACTTAGTGGGGAGAGGGTTCCTGCTGACTCACATACTTAGTGGGGAGAGGGTTCCTGCTGACTCACATACTTAGTGGGGAGAGGGTTCCTGCTGACTCACATACTTAGTGGGGAGAGGGTTCCTGCTGACTCACATACTTAGTGGGGAGAGGGTTCCTGCTGACTCACATACTTACGGGGAGAGGGTTCCTGCTGACTCACATACTTACGGGGAGAGGGTTCCTGCTGACTCACATACTTAGGAGGAGAGGTTCCTGCTGACTCACGCAACGTTTTGCATTTTGCTGCAAGTCAGAAGCCAGAGTTGAAAGTTGGTGATTCTTTTTACCTGACGCCTGGGAGGTGCGGAGCTGTAGGGAAGACTCATCAGTGGTTGCTAAAGGTGTGGGTACATAGGGTGACCGGAGACGCAGCCCAAGGGGTGTGGGTGTGGCTGCTCTGTCGGGCATGGTGGTGGCAGGCACCTGACCGTTCCTCTTTTAGAGCCCGCGGGATGGCAGCAGCATGGAGTGCGAAGGGGGAGGCGTGCAGACAGTGTCCCATGAGCCACAGATCCACACTGGGCTGGGAAGAAGGGCCTCTTTCAGCAGCCTCAAGAAAGGTGTCTGACCATGGTTCACCGTGAGGCTGACGACAAAAAGAACCGCAAACTGCGGGCTGCGTTTGGCATTTGCTTCTTACAGGAACCAGTCAGCCCATGCGTGGTAGCTAAGGAGAAACAGACTCCTCCCTATTAGAGATGGAAGTTAGAAATGAAGGGCTGGGCTGAAGCCCAGATCAGTACGCACTTGTGGTTTTTGTGAGATAAATAAATGAAGAAGTAAGCACGGACATGTGTGAGCATGGCTGAGTAAACACACACGCAGGTCCTAGGCTCTCCACCAAGCAGTGAGAATCAGGGACCCGGGCGGTAATGAGAGGGTCAGGGTGCAGACCGCAGTGTGTGGGGGAGACTGAGTGCCCCCACCACACAGAGCCCAGGCTCTTGAAGAAGGGGTTATTCCAGGGCTGAGGCAAGGAAAATAAAACATCAGCCTGGAACTTCTTGTGGAGCAAGAAACGAAGGAACTAGGGAACAAGAGTCAGTGAGGCTGCTGCGGGAGGCAGGGCAGATGGCGCCAGAGGCAGAGCCCTCCCAGGGCCAGCACCAAGCACCCTGCATGACAGCCAAACAGCAGCGTGACGAGATGATAACCAGAGAGCACAGCAGGTGTCTTCAGCTCCACTGTGGATAAGCAGAGAAAGCACCACCTCACAATGGATTCCAGTTATAAATGTGATAGGGCTGTCCAACACCCCGTGGGGGCACCCAGGCCAGCATTGTCACAAGGTCTTAAGAGACACAGAACCCAGGGATGAGACACAGTTCCCATCTCCAGGGATGAGACAAAGGCCACCATGCCTCCTGGTGTCTATCCCGGTGGGGGCATGCGTCCCCTCAACAAATGCTCCCCATAGTGTCATCACTAGAAGAACAAATCCAAATCAGGGGCCTTCCACAAAGACACCGTCTGGAGCTTTGAGGAGCAGCCAGGTCACTAAAGGCAAGGAGACAGAGGTGATGGCCAGATGGCAGCACCCAGGAGACATGATGGCCAGGGCAGCGTGGGATCTTGTGTGGGGCCCTGGGCAGGAAAAGCGCATTTGAGAAAAACCGGGACCTCTGCACCATTTCCCTTCCCAGTGCGAGTCTGTCTCCGTGGAGTGTCGCCCCACGTGGGTTGGATGGTGCCGTGGGGCTATCTGCGCTGCTCCCACAGCTTCCCTGGGAAAAAAAAGTGATCTCAAGGCAAAATGGTTAAAATATGAAGTCAAAGCAGAGAAAGTTTTCGATTTTCCTAGAACAGATGAACAGAATCGACATGGCAGCATGTGCCTGTGGTTCCAGCTGAGCCAGGACGGTCAAGGCTGCAGTGAGCTGTGAATGCAGTAGATCAAGACTCTGTCTCTACAGACACAGAATTGTGTTTACAAAGCTGCAGTCTTGGCCTTCACAGTGTAGGGAGTTTACATAGCCCATGTCTGCACCTGGCCCTGGCCCAGATGCTGCCAGTCCGCAGCAGCAAGCCCCCTTTAGGCGCACGCTGTCTGCTCGGAGGCTCTCGTCTAACCTGTCCGGTGACTTTCTAACACTTGCACTTAATGACATTGAGCTTATCCACCTAAGAATGAAGGAATGAGACCTTTAAGAAATCAGTCACCATAATTTGAGACCATTAATAGAAGAAATAAAAGTGACAGTGGAGTGAGCCCAGCAAGCAGAAGAGCTGTCGGGCACATTGCCTGCCTGCCCTTTGCTGCGGGACCACTGCCAGCACCCTCCATCCTTTGCGCTCTCAGGAGCAGAGCAGGCCGGCAGTACATGGCAGGAAGCCGGCACTTCCTCCCCAGCCTCCCTTCCTGCCAAGGCCGGGGGCGCATGCAGAGCCCGGTAAATGGGGCTTCTCTCCCGGCCTCCCTTTTGGAGGGTTTGTACTTCTGCTGGGCCGCATCTGTTTCTCCTCTTCTGCTTGCCCGTAGGATCTTTCTACTCCATGCTCCCAAACTTCCCTCGAGTGATTACAATTACAGGAATACGAGAAAATTATTTTTTTTTGTTCTAGTAGGAATCAGAGAAACTGCATGGAGGAGGAAGGCTGGGAGAATAAATTATAATAGTGAGAAAAGTGGTTACAGACTCAAGACAGAAGTCCTGCATTTTGGAGTGGCTGGTCTTGTCCCGTCGTGCCGACCCACACAGACGGACCCCATCTCATGCCACGCACGCATCAGCGTGCTTGTCCACTGCAGCACTGAGCGCTTTCATATGAATAACTGCACGCATACGACTTTGAGGTAGATTAATCGTTCCTTAAACTTCGCCAGATTCAGCCGGGCACAGTGGCTCACGCCTGCCTGTAATCCCAGCAATTTGGGAGGCCGAGGCAGGTGGATCACTTGAGGTCAGGAGTTCGAGACCAGCCTGACCAACATGGAGAAACCTCATCTCTACTCAAAGTGCAAAAATTAGCAGGTCATGGTGGCTGGTGCCTGTAATCCCAGCTACTCGGGAGGCTGAGGCAGGAGAATCACTTGAACCCAGGAGACAAAGGTTGCGGTGAGCTGAGATCATGCCACTGCACTCCAGCCCGGGCGAAAAGAGTGAGACTCTGTCTCAGAAAAAAAATAAATAAATAAAATTTTTGCTTCATTTTATTTTTTTTTATTTTTTTGAGACAGAGTTTTGCTCTTGTTACCCAGGCTGGAGTGCAATGGCATGATCTCGGCTCACCGCAACCTCCACCTCCTGGGTTCAGGCAATTCTCCTGCCTCAGCCTCCCGAGTAGCTGGGATTACAGGCACCAGCCACCATGACCTGCTAATTTTTTGTATTTTTAGTAGAGACGGGGTTTCACCATGTTGACCAGGATGGTCTCGATCTCTTGACCTCATGATCCACCCACCTCGGCCTCCCAAAATGCTGGGATTATAGGCTTGAGCCACTGCGCCTGGCCTTCATTTTATTTTTTACATTTTTTGGTACAATAGAAATTATTTTCTGAATCTGCAATATTTAATTGGTAAATATAACAATAGCATTCACTGAATATTTACTATTTTTCAGCTTTGTGCATATTTTCTTTCGTGGCTCATTTTATTTCATGCATGTGAGCCAGGTGCCACTATAATTTCTATTTCACAGAGAGGAGACTGACAAATTCAGTCCTGAGCCAGAGGACACCATGGGAAAGCGTGTGCTAGGCAGGACTCAGCTCCAGGCATTCCATCATACAGGGACCTCAGCCAGAGTGACAGACGTCGTCCTCTTCCTAAAACCAGATGGAAAGGTACCTGGCCAGGAAGAGTCTGTGTCTCCATGGAGTGTCTGCTTTCATGCTATGCTTCGTCCATAGCATGAAACCCACAGTGAATGAATCGCATCTATGAGTAACACGTCTGTCCCATCAAATGTAACCGGATTTTGTTCTCAGAGCTATAGTCTGGGAGCCATTAACAGGAGGTGTGCGCGTATTTTTCTCAAATGATCTATTTTATTGGTGTCTTTTGTACCCGTCCTGTTGTGCTTCCTTGTATTAATCTGTACTATCGTCTGCTTTGACACGGGGCACCTGGCGGGGCAGGTCTCATGTGCTGTCTCCCTGTTAGCAGTTCCTCTTGAGAGAAGCCACGCAGATGCAGCTCTGCCTTTCCACCTTTACAAATGGACCTGGCCGCCGTCCCACATGAATAACACTGAGTGCCTTTCCACCTTTACACGTGGACCTGGCCATCGTCTCACATGAATAAAACTGAGTGCCTTTCCACCTTTACACATGGACCTGGCCGCCGTCTCACATGAATAACACTGAGTGCCTTTCCACCTTTACACATGGACCTGGCCATCGTCTCACATGAATAAAACTGAGTGCCTTTCCACCTTTACACATGGACCTGGCCATCGTCTCACATGAATAAAACAGTACATTTCAGCAGATCGTTGTTTCTTATGTCAAAATAATTAAATTTCCTTTTAAAGTTTTTGAATAAAATGAGCCTTGTACTTAAATACAAATGAATTTCATGACCAGAGACCAAACACCCCCATTATCCAGGGAGAGAGATGTCCTCCGGAGTGTGTATGCCGAGAGAACCTATTTAGAGTACGTAAATGTTTCAATTCAAAGTTTTCTGCTTTTTAAAAATCAGTAGGTGCTTTATAATAAATCACAGTGTGTTTGAATCTTACTTTTGATATTCACATATGGTAAGGTCTGGGGCTCCGTCAGCTTTTACACACAGTAACTCTTGCAGCCTAGGAAATACTTAAATATATTTGTCACATACTTGTCTTTTATAATTATAATTAAACTATCACTAGCATTACAGTTGGTCAGTCTGCCCCTGCTGGGCTCCTGCGGGAACAGAGCCACAGTTCCAGTCCACGCCTCTGTTCTATGCGGCTCAGCCTGTGTGTAAAGGTCTTCAGCAGACTCGGGCAGGTGCGGGTTCAGATGGGCCCTGAGCACTGCCTGCCACCGTCCACCATCTTCCTTGCTCTCCTCTGTGTCCCCTGAGTGTCCATGAGGGTCCATCTTTCCTCTGCTTCTTTAAAGCACTCCCTGTGCCCCGTGGGTGGGACAGCCCTAAGTCAGGGCAGGACTCTGGGCTCTGGTCAGCAGGCTGTACTTCCTAGCACTGCCAGCCTCCAGTGAGAACCTGAGGAAATCACGGAACTCCTCGAGTTTCCTCGTCTGTAAATGGAAACAGCATCTGCTCGGTGTCACTGAGAGGCTGGGCTGTGTGAGAAAGTAGTTGCAAAGGCACCAAGTAAGTGGAGGCTTTCATGAAGACAAGGCCTCTCGACGTGCCACCTGACAGTTCCTGGGCACTGACGAGTAGGGGCTGTGAGTGACTCAGCCTCTCTTCTCGGACTCTAATATCTTCAGGGGTGTAGTGGGACAAGCAAGCCTGTGGCCCAGAGCTCCCCTGCCTTCGGCCCCCCAGACTCCCCTTCCTCCAGCCCCCCCAGAGCTCCCCTGCCTCCATCCCCTTGTCTCCTGCCTTCAGTTCTGCAGAGTGAAGGGCCTGGTGTGAGGACCCGTTCCATCCACCTGGGGTTATATGTGTGACACATTCTCCAGAAAGGGCTTAAGGGATAATTTTTTACTTCAGTTGAGATGTGCCATGTTTACTGAAGAGCTGTTGCCTTTTGTATCTTTTGATCTGAAGAAAACAGTAAATATAGAAATACTTGTTCACAGGAAATAAGGGAAAATGTTTTTATTGTCAACAGCCTTTCCCCCGGTTGGTTGAAATGTTTGCTTACATACCTCACTCCCGGCTCACTGGAGCTGCGGCTTAAACGTGGAACAAGACGCAGCTCAGCCGGAAGAGAGCATAAGCCTCCAACCTCAGATGGACACCAGTGGACACTTCTTGAGGATTCGGGTGTCGGGAAGGTGCCCTGAGATGCTGGTGGGCCCGTGGCTGGGACGGCATGGATAGGGCTTCGGACCCGGGCCTTTCAGAGGTGACCCGCACCTCACTCCTGGAAGACGCGAGTCGAGCGTGTGGTTCTGGTACTAACTGCGCTCTTCGCTGTCCCCCTAGGGAAGATCCTTGTCCTTCAAGACCTTCCTCATCTGGGTGTTGATCAGTATTTACCAAGGTAAGACGGGATCCTTAGTTTACTGGACTCAAAACTCTTAATTTTGATCTTTTAGCAATATTGTTTTTACTTCCAAATTCAGTTCCAGTGGCTTAGAACGTCATCAGCAGTGAAATGCTGCCTTGTGTTTATCGTGTCAGTGAATATTCCAGCAATGTGGACTCTCTTTTTCACTGACGCGTGTCACCTGAAAACTGACTTGTTTTTAATTAAATGTTAATCCAGAAACATTGTAACAAGCACTTACCGCATTGTGTGCCCTGAACAATGGTATCCAGACATCGAAACATTTCTCAGCCTCTACTTGACATTTCTAACGAGCCTAGCTAGGACCTGTCTTATTTTGTCCATAATCCAGTTATAGCGATGACTTGTTCATCAGCATCCAGTATGGGCATAGGCGTTATCCCCCATTTTTCTTTTTTCTTTGAGACAGCGTTTCGCCCTGTTGCCCAGACTGCAGTACAGTGGCACGATCTCAGCTCACCACAACCTCCGCCTCCCGGGTTCAAGCGAGTCTCCTGCCTCAGCCTCCTGAGTAGCTGGGATCACAGGCACATGCCACCATGCACAGCTAACTTTTTCGTATCTTTAATAGTGATGGAATTTCACGACATTGGCCAGACTGGTCTCGAACTCCTAACCTCATGATCTGCCTGCCTTGGCCTCCCCAAGTGCTGGGATGCCAGGTGTGAGCCGCCGCACCCGGTCTGTCCCCCCTTTTTTTTTTTGAGATGGAGTTTCACTCTTGTTACCCAGGCTGGAGTGCAATGGTGCGATCTCGGCTCACCGCAACCTCCGCCTCCTGGGTTCAGGCAATTCTCCTGCCTCAGCCTCCCGAGTAGCTGGGATTACAGGCACACACCACCATGCCCAGCTAATTTTTTGTATCTTTAGTAGAGACGGGGTTTCACCATGTTAACCAGGATGGTCTCGATCTCTTGACCTCGTGATCTACCCGCCTCAGCCTCCCAAAGTGCTGGGATTACAGGCTTGAGCCACCGCACCCGGCCCTGTCCCCTATTTTTAAGGGTTCTCAGTGAGGCTGGTGTTTCCAGTCTGTTTCTCTAGCTGGCTCATGCTGGGCTCATGCCGTGCTCACGCGTCATGGGAAACTTTCCTGTGTTTTTCAGGTGGCATCCTCATGTACGGGGCCCTGGTGCTCTTCGAGTCCGAGTTCGTCCACGTGGTGGCCATCTCCTTCACCGCGCTGGTGCTGACCGAGCTGCTGATGGTGGCGCTGACCATCCGCACATGGCACTGGTTGATGGTGGTGGCCGAGTTCCTCAGTCTGGGCTGCTATGTGTCCTCACTCGCTTTTCTCAATGAATATTTTGGTAAGTTGCCTTGGAATTATTTTTTGAATTGTCGTCTATTCATGATTTTGAAGCTTTTTTTTATTGTTACTTCTGAATACGTTGTCTTAAATTTTGGAATATGGTAAAACCCTTATCAGAAAGTGCCTGCTCTTACCGTCCATGCACCATGGATGAAGGCGCTGTGTCCCGTCGGTCACTGGCCGGCTCCCCCCAACATGAGGCGCTGTGTCCCGTCAGTCACTGGCCGGCTCCCCCCACGCCCCATATGAGACGCTGTGTCCGTCAGTCACTGGCCGGCTCCCCCCACGCCCCATATGAGACACTGTGTCCCGTCAGTCACTGGCCGGCTCCCCCCACGCCCCATATGAGACACTGTGTCCCGTCAGTCACTGGCCGGCTCCCCCCACGCCCCATATGAGGCACTGTGTCCTGTCAGTCACTGGCCAGCTCCCCCCACGCCCCATATGAGACACTGTGTCCCGTCAGTCACTGGCCGGCTCCCCCCAACATGAGACGCTGTGTCCCGTCAGTCACTGGCTGACTCCCCCCACGCCCCATATGAGATGCTGTGTCCTGTCAGTCACTGGCCGGCCCCCGCCCACATGAGCAGCACGGCCCCTCAGGAGTCCCCGTCAGACCTGTGGGAGTGAACAGAGCCACGTGTGCAGTTCTGGCCTCAGTGCCTGAGTGTCCGTGCAGTGGTGAACCTGTAGGTAGGAAAACATGAAATGTTCCTGTTCTTATGTAAAAAACTCTCAAAAAATACCCCTGGCTCATAAGAAATGATTATTTTCATATTATAATGTCCTAGTTATTTTTCTTCTGAAAATAAGCTTTTAGAATATTTTCCTGTATGATCATGAATTAACGTACTCAGGGTCGCATTAACACACCACATGCTGTAGTGAGGTAACAAAATGACACAGACACGTGCCGTGGGCGTGGGCAGGACTCCTCGCCTCAGCCTCAGCTTTTGCATCTGCAAACAGGAGACGGCATCACTGCCGTTGGGGCTGGTCTGAAGATGAGTAGAAACGCGCACACGCATGTGCATGGAAGGTACGGGGCTCCTCGTACCTGCGGAGCACGGCGAGTCCTCCAGCCTGTGCGCCGAGCTCCACTGAGACCTGCACAGGTCTCTGGCTCCCAGGGACTGCCACAGCGTGTGCTTTCACTCGCAGTAAACTCGCTGTTGTGTCTCAGCAATGTTTAGAAAGTTGTGTGCTAACAGGCAGCCAAATGAGAGGCTAAAGCCACACTGAGCACGTTTCTCGCTCTGCCGCTCTATTGCTTTCTAATGTATTGATTTGTTTGCTAACGCCTTGAAATGTCCTGGCATCTCCTTTAATCTGTCCTTTATTTTCTTTGTTCCTGTTTTGGAACAGGTATAGGCAGAGTATCTTTCGGAGCTTTCTTAGGTAGGTAAAGCTATCATTTCTTTCTAAGTAGAGAAATGTGGCCAAACAATATGGATAAAGAGACTTAACTAATAATAAAAGTAACCCCTCCTCTAACCCACTGCTCCTCACACACTATCTGATGTCACAGGAGCAGGTGGCATGTTCCTGCTCTGCTGGTCGAGGGCCGAGGTGCAGCTGGCTTACCTGAGTGAGGGAGGGCCAGGGCACCCTGCCATCTGCTGAGGATTGCATGAGCCCCTAAAATGTGTTTGACTTTGCGGCTGTAGTGGCTGAGCTCCTGGAAAGCACCGTCAGGGTCTTCAGGAAATGAGTCAGCACAAGCGTCTGCCGTCCCCTTCGTGGCTCTGACCCGCCCTCAGAGAGCCAGCGTTTCCCTCCGTTTACTTCTGCACAGCCTCTGACTCTGCTCCGTAAATCTGTTTCTCCATCTTCTGGAACAATCTAAAGGGCTCTCCACCCTCTGTAGACTCGAACTGTGTGCACATCCCATTTCTCACATGCCTCTTCCCATGAGGAATTTCAGTAGCCTGGTCCTCACCAGCACAACTTGGGTGTGACAAGCACACGGGTTCTTCTGGGAAGATTTGGGAGGTGAGGGGTCAGGACATTCTGGATGGCCGGGCCAAGGGCCTTTAAGAGCAGACTGGTCTGAGGATTTCTGTTGCAAATACCCTGAGCCACCCATAAAGTCAGCTCTACCTTAAAAGAAAGGCCAGCCTAGACGGCCGAACAAACCGTGGAGCTTAGGTGAGTTGGCACCACTGAGCCACCCATAAAGTCAGCTCTACCTTAAAAGAAAGGCCAGCCTAGACGGCCGAACAAACCGTGGAGGTTAGGTGAGTTGGCACCACTGAGCCACCCATAAAGTCAGCTCTACCTTAAAAGAAAGGCCAGCCTAGACGGCCGAGCAAACCGTGGAGGTTAGGTGAGTTGGCACCACTGAGCCACCCATAAAGTCAGCTCTACCTTAAAAGAAAGGCCAGCCTAGATGGCCGAACAAACCGTGGAGGTTAGGTGAGTTGGCACCACAGCTGGCACTTTGGTGCCTTGGAAAATTCTGCCACAGAATGTTGTCTACCCAGTTAGTGGTATTTGGTGATTAATTAGTCATCTGCAGCCTTTTTTGGGGGGGACAGAGTCTCACTCTTGTTACCCAGGCTGGAGTGCGATGGCATGATCTCAGCTTACTGCAACCTCCGCCACCCAGGTTCAAATGATTCTCCTGCCTCCGCCTCCCCAGTAGCCGGGATGACAGATGCACACCACCACACCCAGCCAATTTTTTTTTTTTTTTGTATTTTTAGTAGAGATGGGGTTTCACCATGTTGGCCAGGCTGGTCTCAAACTCCTGACCTCAAGTGATCCGTCTGCCTCGGCCTCCCAAAGTGCTGGCATGAGCCACGGTGCTCAGGCTGCAATGGCTTTATAATGCTATGGTTCTGTTTTTTCCATTAAAAGAGTGCATTATGCCTAGTCTGCAGGGGAGACAATTCTACAGTCAGGACGAACCTGAGGTTGGACACCAGGCCTGGCCCTCTAAAGCACAGTGATGCTTTCATGCAGGCTGAAGGGACTGCCCAGTGGCCTGATCAGGTCTGTGGCTGTGGCCATGAGGGCCCAGGGCTTCTTGGTTGGCTCTTACCTTTTTCTCTGTTTCCTGCCAACAGATTTTACCTTTATCACCACTGTGACCTTCCTGTGGAAAGTGTCGGCCATCACCGTAGTCAGCTGCCTCCCACTCTATGTCCTCAAGTACCTGAGGCGCAAGCTCTCTCCTCCCAGCTACTGCAAGCTGACCTCGTAAGGGGCCGTGCACCCCCAGCAGGCTGGCCGCGGCACCACCGCCCTTTCCAGTGATCACAGCGTTTGCCATTGCTACCAAGCGAGTGCCGCAAGAAAGGGAGGGCACGCTGGGCGAGCCCAGCCCACGGGTGCTGGGACGGGCTCTCCCTCTCAGTGTGGGGCATCACCCCTGCCAGGCGAGCCCAGAGGCTGGGACGGGCTCTCTCATCTCAGTATGGGGTGTCCCCCCTGCCAGGCGAGCCCAGGGCCCAGATGCTGGGACAGGTGCTCCCTCTCAGAGCCGGTCTTCACCCCTGCTTGCGTTTTTCTTTTGTATTGTTTCTCAAAATTTTATTTCTATATTGAAGCAGCTTGTTTCTACTGAAAACGAGCCCTAATTATTTCACTCTTACTTTGAAAGGTTTGTCTTCCTCCGGCATTCTGAGGGTTAGAATGGAAGTTTAATGTCTGCAATTCCCTAACATTCACATTCTTTCTTTGATGTTAAAACAAAGTCATTCCTGCTCAAATGGAATAAAAAGGAGGCTCCACGAAGCCCGTGTCCACATGAGCTGCAGCTCTGGCTCAGACGGGCTGCCCTTGGCTAAGACACGCTCGCTTTATACTCGCATTTCCTCAGCAGAGACACTCATGTTACTGACTCCTCACACAGAGCTTTCTCACACACTCTAGGCACATGGTACAAACACGTTTCCAAGCATCACTCCATTGCAGCCCCCAGGAAATCCTCGCCCAGAGGCTTCTGCCACCACAGGCCTTTCCTGTCCTTTTCAGATTCGTAAAACCCCACTCGAGCACCATTTCTAGATGTAGAAGCAGCTGCCCTGTGAAGCTCACTTCCCCTAAGAGGGCCCAGCCTCCTGGAACAGGTTTCCTCGTTGGCGTGGCCGAGAGCATGCCCTGATGGAGAAAGCCTGTGGAAAGCCTCTGGTCTCAGCCCGACCCCATGCTTCTGTGAGGTTTGGAAGGCCTCTGGGCCAGGCATTAGTTTTCTCTGCTGTGTCCTTCACCGGGGGTGCTCCTGGAAAGCTGTGTGTGTGCCGTCACCTGCAGCAGCACCTGTGCCTGGAGGTCTCTGTCTCACAGGAGAGCTCCTCCGTGTTTTCTGGGCGCCACAGTCTCTGTGCCGGGAATTTCATGTCTTCATGTTCTACAGCGTTGCTTCTTGTCAAGGTGGGCCCCAGCGCCTGAATCCTGGCTGAGCTGTGTGCCTGGGGCCCCAGGGGAGTTTCACCAACCAGCTAAGGGGCTGCCCCACACCCACCCACCATCCCCCACAGCTTTTTTCGCCCCCAAGAAAGCAATAAAGCTGCTTTTTTTCCCCATACCCGTCATCAGCACCTTTGAATGGAGCTCCTCAGCGGCTCATCTGTGCTTGAACATTCTGAGTTTCCAGGCGGGCCTGGCTCTATGAGGACGCGATTTCCTGCGTCCCCACAAGGTGTCGCTGGTGTCCGCTCAGTAATCTGGACGTGTCTGGTCCTGGCGGAGGCTGCCTGGGATTTTCCCTTCTGCGCACCGAGTCGGGGTCACCCTGAAGTCACTTCCTGGCTGGGGCTGGCTTGGTTTTCACGTGTCTTTTTTGCTTCTGCCGGAGCAGTTTGCGTGAGGGGCGTTGGGCCGGTAGAAATCTGTAGCCCATAGCCAGCAACCCGGGAGATGGGGTCACACACTCAGGCCTGGGGGTGGAGGCCAAGTACAAATCAGAGGCTGCTCCCCTCCACCTTCCTCCCCTGCACCTTGAAAAATAAACCACCCACCTGTGAAACTAATAGAATAATAACATTGTAGATAACCTCGGAAAAGCTGAACCCCGGAGCCTACAGCTTTCAAAGATAGAAACGACCAGGCTTAGATCAGATGGTTCCTGACTGGGGACAGCTGAAGATCCATGTCAAGAGATGGAGATGTGTTCAGGGCAGGTGGAGCCTGGAGGAGGAAGGGCTTTTCCTCTGTCAACGAAACCGTCCCCACCTCAGGCTGCTGCCGCGAGGGTTAAATGAACAGGTTTCTGGCAGACGTTGGTACGCAGCAAGGGGTCAGAACGGGGTCTGTGGCACGGATTCTCTCTGCTAGACTGAAGAAAATCATCGCCGAACAAAGGGTCCTTAGATGGACTTGAGACCTGGTTCCAGCCCCAGTTCAGGAGCCGGCTGGGGTCAGCATCGGACGGCATGTTTCCAGCAGCCTTGTGGCATGTCCTCATTGCCTTTGAGGTTCTGGACCCGGCTCAGCCCTAGACATTTTGAACAGACCTGTAGCCACAGAGGCCTAGGAAGAGCACTCTGCGTGTGTGCAGTGGGTGGTGCTCCGTGAGGAGGGACCATTCCTTCTGTCCCTGATGGGCAGCGCCCCCAGCGTGCAGTGCTCCTCTGGCTCCGAAAATCCAGGTTTACATGTAAAAGCGTGATTCCCCACGGCCCTGTCCGCGGCCAGAAGAGCTGGTCACAGGGAGGTACGTGCTGTGGAGGAACCAGCGGGGCCGGCTGCCTCATGGGACTCCTTGGACCGGGGAGGTTGAAGCCGAGGCCAGGAAGATAAGAGCAAAGCCTGTCATCAGAGCGGCTCACGATCAGGCCCGAGACGGGGCCTGGTGCTCTGGGGTGGCGCCAGGAACAGTGGGCAAGGATTTGCCACTGCTCTCCAAGTCTCATCCGATTCCAGGTAACGGCCAAGCGTTGAGGCCCATGCTGCGTTCCCAGGGCCTGTGAGCCTGTGCCCGTGATGGTCACCTGTGCTTTCCTCTCCTCTGAGAGGACCCTGCAGGGAAACTGCAGCAAGGCCGTGACAGAGTAGAGGGAACAAGCCTCTGGGCTCTGGGGACGACCCGGGGTTAGACCCAGGTGCACCCTCCACTGGGGTCAGCGCCTCCAAGGGCCTCCCTGTCACAGCTGGGCAAGCCCCTCTGTCCCACCCAGGAGCACCCCACCCCCCAAGCTCCCTGCACAGGGCCAGACTCCGCCTCTGGGCGCCACCCTCGGGCCTGTGTGTTGCTTTACAGAGATATGCCTTATCCTGGAGACCTCCAGGTAAGTTTCGGAAACCACAGCAGCCCCCCCACCTCACCGGCTTCCCTGGCGCGGACGTCTGGGCCGTCCGTGGTCCTGCTGCTGCAGGTGGGTGTAATTTCAGACTGTTCCACAAGGGGGAGCCAGAAGCCAAGAAATGGCACCTTCGAGGCCACCTGGGCAGACATCCCAACTCCGGCTCCAGGATTTTGGGGGTTAGAGAAACCGATGGCTTGGGAATTCCTCTGAATATGGTGTCCTGTTGAGCCCCAGCAAGCGAACCCTGAAACTGGGTCCCCAGGAAGGCCATTTTGGTCTAGCTGAAGAGTTCCCTCTCGTCCCATGGGCACTTGTACACAGGCGGCATCTACTTGTGTCTGAATGGGAAGCATGTCCCCCGTGGAGGGTTTCAGGGGAGCCTGAGCTCCCTGCATCCATCCCAGGTGCCCGTGAGCCCCTAGGGTGGGCCCCAGGGCCAAGCAGAAGCCCAGGAGGACGGGGGTCCTCCAGCTGGTTCTCCTGAGTCCTAAGTGCTCACTGCTGGTGACAGCATTTTCCACAATGGATTGTCCTGTGCATGTGGGCCTGGAAGGGAACCCAGAAACCTCCAGCCCCACCTCTACCAGGTTTCTGAGAGTTCTGGGTCCGGAAGGCTCCGGGCGCTGAGCTGGTCGGCCCTGGGGGTGGACGTCGCCCTGGCTGTGACCCAACATGTGAACAGAAGCGCTGGGGTCCAGATCTGGAAAGGTGAGGTCAGCACCGGTGGCGTCCGGACCCAACAGACCACGCCCCAGAAGAGACACACAGCCTTTGGAGTAATCGCTGTCTCGTCAAGGAAGAGAGGGAGGCCCTGAGATCAGGTGTTGCTGGAAGTCGGAAATCTGGATTTTTAGGTGAAGTCTGTTTTCAAATTGGGGTCCCAGCACTTGTTGGCATCCTTGGGTTGCCCTGGAGACCGTGTGGGACACCCGCAGGGGCACCGTCGGCAGTGGCTGGTCCCCTTGCCACCCCAAGGCCCAGCAGCAGTCAGCCTCAGACATTCTTCCTGTCCCGAGGGGGCTTCTCACAGCTTGCCTCAGCTTCTCCCTGGCAATGTCCAGGGGACACAATGACCCCACAGTGTTTGAAGACATTGGGGAGCCAGCAGGGCTCTCGCCCTGGAGGAAGGGGATGTCATAGTCCTCACGATTGCCTCAAGCAGGGGCTGCACTGCCAACGCTGCACATGGAGGGAAACCCCAGGCCCCGCAGACCCCGTTCTTCCTCTGGTGAGGCCTGGGGAGATGAGAACTCGACTTCCCAAGAGCCCCCGGAAAAGACAAAAGTGGGCCCCACCTCTGCCACCTGCAGCTGCCCTGGCCCAGGCTGTGCAGAAACCGAGCTCAGGGTGCAAGGAGGAGCTGCTCCCCACCCTCCATCGCAGGCGCTGTCTGCTGTCGGGGACACTCTTCATTGCATTTCTGTTTTTCCCTAAAGGGTCTAGTTGTAGTCCCTCAGAAGTTGTAAACCTAACATTCACTGCCTGTAGGTGCTGGGGAGAAAATGCTGCCCCTTCTCCTAGCTAAGGGCCTGCTTCTGTGCCCACAGCGCACGTCCAGCGCAATCACAGGGACCACACCACCAGGAGAGGCCGAGAGAGCTCCAGGTTCTCAAAATGCGTGACCTCTGGGCTTTGGGACTGCCCCCTTCACTTCCCCAGCCAATGGGGTCATTGTGTAGACAGTGTGGGCCCACGGGGTCCCAGGCCACATGCTGATGCCGACTCCAGGCACGGGTGCTTGTGGAGACCCTGCAGGGCTGGTGGTCAGGGGCTGTGAGTGCCCAGTCCAGGGTGCGCCGGGATCCTGGAGCACCCCACCTTGATTTTGTCCCACTGCCCTGTGTCTTCCTGGCCTGAGCCTCGGCTTGTCCAGCTGGGGCTGTCCAGGTGGGAGTGAGTTGCCAGTGATGAGAGAATCGAGTCCGCAGGACAGGAGCAGGGTGCCAGTAGGGGACGTCACTGCCATGGTTCCCTCACCAGGGACACTCACTAGCTGTCTCTGGCTCTGCCTGTTTCTAGGAACCACATGGACCGATGCCATCCCCAGCCCCCCCGTGAAAATTTTTGCTGCGTCCTCTGTGCCTTGTGCCTTCACCTGTGGACAGGGCCCCCTCCTTGGCCTCCAATTTGTGACAAAATGAAAAGAATCAAAAGACTTGTGGCCAGAGGAGAGCAGGGCGGGCTGGGGGAGAACCTGGGCCTTGGGCTGAGCCGTCTTCACATGGCCTTCAGCTCTCAGTGACCTGAAGACCAGGACCTAGGCCCAGCATGGGGACTGTGCAGGGGGACCGGGGGCATGGGGTCAGCTGTGCCGGGGAGCCGGCAGAGACAGGGCTAACGGCATAGCCCGGCTAACAAGTGGGGGCCAAGCACTCAGGGAGACCCAAGCAACCCTGACACTGACTCACGGGGTGGGTGGGCAGGGAGGTGCTGCTGGCAGGTTAGTGGCACCCTCCCTGGCTGTGGGGGGTGGGAGACTTGCAGGGCCGGGCGGGCACAGGCACCCAAAATGCCAATGCCTAACCACAGCCTGTGTTGGAAAGCTCATCCTGGGCCGGCCTATGCGGCCTGTGCCTGCGTCACTCCAGCCGCACAGTGGGGCTGCAGCCTCTCCGGGGCTGGCTTCACTGCCTTGGCCCTTCCGGGCCCTCCACAGGCCCCACGTGTGTTCTCAGAGCACTGCGGGGCAGCAGTGATGAGGAGGCGCCTGCCCCACTGCAGGCTGCCCAGAGCCCACAGCCACCCACATCATGGACTGTTGGTCCCCGGTCACTCTGCTGCACACCTCTGCAGCCCCGAGACAGTCACACCGCCAGAAGGGGTGATCCCCGCCTGCAGCCGCCTTTGCAAGCCACCCTCTGTGCCTAGGCCAGAGCCATGGCAAGGATGGAGGCACCCTGCTACTCCCACCCTGGCCTCCTGTGAGTACTGAAAGCCTGAGAACACAGGAGTGGTGAGGGGGTTCCCTCAGAGGAGACCAGACACCACACCTGCCGAGGGCAGAGACAGAGGGACGGAGACAGAGGACAGACAGGGACAGAGGGAGAGACAGGGCCACAGCTTGCTGCCCAGCCCACTTATTTCTGGCCTTGGGGGCCTCTTGGCACTGAAGGTGGTGGCCCTGCCCCCCAGGTCTCTGCAGAGCTGTCCCATCCCACCTGTGCTGCCGTGGCTATTGCAGCACCTTGCGATGCAGGGCTCACCATGAGCCGCCCGGCCACACTCCCCATCCCGAGGCACCCTGGCGACCCCAGTGAAGCCACCTGCAGGGAGCCCAGGCTCCATCCATGAAAAGGGGGCATGTGAGAGAGCGCTGGGAGGACCAAGGCTCCCAGGAAGCTGCAGACAGAGTCACCGCACCATTGGAGAGAACAGAAAAGGGCTTGGAGAGCTTCCCGCCCCGCCGGTGCTCAGCAGCCAAAAGGAAAGGCCACCAGAGTGTCTGTGGACAGAGAAGGGACCTAGAACGGGGCCCAGCCCATCCCCAGGGGACGTGACAGCCTTAACAAGGAAGGAGTTCTGACACGGGCTCTGCTGTGGGGGCACCTTGACGGTGTGAAGATGCAGGCGCAGAAGGACAAGCCCCGTGCCAGGCCTCTCATCGGAGGCCGCGGAGTTACCAGGTCCGTGTAGACAGAGAGCAGGTGGGGGCAGGAAAGTCCGTCTGGGAAGCTGAGGAAGCTCGAGATGATGCGGAGATGTCTGCATAACAGCCTGAACGCGCTTTAAAAAATGGCTAAGATGGTAAGTTTTACGTGGACTGTCGGAGGCTTGGAGCCAGCCAAGGCCCAGGTGTGGGTGCTGGGCAGCTCTGCCTGGCGTTGATGACCCTCGGCCCACCCCATCCTTGCTCCCAGCCTGCAGTGGTGCACCGGAGTCGAGGGCTCCAGTGCCTCATGTGGTGCTGCGGGTTCACGTGCCCTCACACTTTGGGGCCACTTCCTGCATCTCAGAAGCAGCAAGGCCCCACCCCGTGTGTGACGAGCGAGTCTTCCCTTCCCCCAAGGGCCCAGCCCCCATCTTCAGGAGCGGAGCATCGTGAGCCAGGATCTTGGGATTCAGTTTTCTTGAAAGTCACTCCGGTTCCAAAGTTAGTGGAAAAAGTGCTTGGCAAAACTTGTTCAGAGATTTATCGAACCAAAACACTTTTAAAACAGTTTGGGGAGCTCAGTGAACTCCAGCTGTGGCTCAGCCCCACGTCTGGGCGGTTCCGTCCATCTGCCTGGTGATGGGAAGCCTGGACCAGAGCCAGGCCAGGCCGCCTGGGAATGCTTTGCACAGGTATCGGGAGAGGAGCAGAGCATCGCTGCCGGAGGTCGGGCAGAAACAACTGACCTTGGGGTGCTACTAGTTAAACAGATCTGGGTAGTTTAAACAAAACCATTGGAATTTTGCCATTTGAAAAATACTGTTGTTATTTTGCAAGACAAAAACAATGGAGAGTTCACAGGGACAAACCCAAACTTGCCAGAAAGGAGAAGTGGGAGGTGTTTACAGAGGGGCCAGCACTAGCAAAAGGCACAGCCTGGGAGGAGCAGGGCCAGCTCTGGGCCCTCCCACCCCGCCTCCCCCCCACACACACGGCGAGGGGTGCACACCCAGTGACAGCCAAGGCCTGTCCTGCAGAATTTGGAATGGAGGAGGCGAGGCTCTGAAGCAGGTTGCCTCTGCCCGCCCTCACAGGTGCCCGACTTCCTAAGAGGAAGCCAAGTGCAGGACCACTGCCACTGTGAAGTGGTCGCTGGCTTTCGGGGGCCAGGGAAGGAGTCTGGTGCCTGGGACAGCTCACACACAGCATCCTTCCCACACCGTGCACACCGGTTGAGGGTCAGCTCAGCCCTGTTTGTGTTCCTGAGAGAAATGAAGGGTTCAAGGGGCCGTTTTCTTGCCTAGCATGGTGTGTGAGGCCCAATGGCTGCAGCAGCTGTGCAGGGTGGCCCGCCCTCCTCGCCCAGCTTCCCTTCTAGCTACAGTTGCTGTTTCATCTGCCCCCATCCCTGTGCCCCCCACCCTGTGGAGGAAGGAAGGACCCTGTTGACGGCAGCTCTCCTGTGAATGAGGCCTCCTTCAGGTGCAAGGGACAGAATACAACATTACATTACTTCCTAACCAAGGTAAAGACCCCAGGGGCAGGTTCTCAGGTCCCACTGGACACGGGAGCTCAAGCAAGGTGGGGAATCCCTGTCTCCATGGCAGGAGGGCATCCTTCAGTCCCAGCTCCAGAGGAAGAGAATGACTCACCCAGCAGCTGAGGGGCAGCACCAGCAGCTTCCCTGGTCTTGGTGGTCTGTGCCCCGACAAGGGCTGTGGCAGGAGCGAGCAGGGACATTCCCATGACCCCTGGAGTTAGACCAGGCAGTGGGGGTCCTCAAGCAAAGGTCATCCGCAGGGAGAGCTCTGTCCAGCAGGAGCGCCCGAGGCACTGGCCTGGAAGGGAGCATCTTGGTGGAGGTGCAGGTGCGGTGTGGGTGCTGCCAGGCCACCGAGAGGGGACATGCATTCCAGGAAAGGCCACAGCGCACTGTGACAGGCTTGGTATCCTAAAAAGAATGGAAACCACTGCCCGGCCAACTGAGTGTGGTGGCTCACACCTGTAATTCCAGCACTTCAGCAGGCCAAGGCAGGTGGATCACATGAGGACAGGAGTTCCAGACCAGCCTGACCAATATGATGAAACCTTGTCTCTACTAAAAATACAAAAACTAGCCAGTGTGGTTGTGGGCACCTGTAATCCCAAGTACTCTACTCGGGAGGCTGGGGCAGGAGAACCACTTGAACCTGGGAGGCAGAGGTTGAAGTGAGCTGAGATCATCCCCTGGCACTCCAGCCTGGGTGACAGAGCAAGCCTCTATCTCAATAAAAAAAAAGAAAGCACTGCCCTTTGGGTTGGTTCCTGGGGCTGCCATCACAAATGACCACACACTAGGTGGCTTGAAAGGCAGAAACATGTCCTCACAGTTCTGGAGGCCAGAGGTACAGTCGAGGGTCAGCATGGCCGAGCACCCTTCGCTTCCTCTTCCAGCTCGTGTAACCCCAGCCGGTCCCTGGCACGCAGAGCCATCTGCCTCTGTCGCCACACAACATTCCCCTTGCCTGCATCTTCCCCTCCTATGAGGGCAATGGTCATAATTGGGGTCCCCTTAATTGACACCATCTTGACTAGCTACAACTGCAGAGACCCCACTTACCAAATTAGGTCTCATTCCCAGAGACCAGGGACTTCAGTGATACTTTTTGGAGGGTGCAGTTGAATTCACAACAGCAAAATGTTCTGAAATAATGATTCAGCTGTGTTGAACCATTAGCAGGTGCCTGTCATTGGCCTGCCCTGAGAGGTGGAGGCTGTTCCTGTCGGGTCCCATAGATGTACCAGGGCCTGGAATCCAGACTTGGATGGTGGGTGCTCCGTGAACCCATCCCCAGGAAACGGGTGACGTCAAACCCCAGCCATTTAAAGTCTCTGGGCATGGTCCTGAGGACAAACAGCAGCTGAAGACATACCCACTGAAAAAGATCTGATATTTTCAAATCACCTTTAATAGGAAAGGTGAAGAAGGTATTTGGTATTTTAGCCAAAGCCACTCCCTCCTCCCCTCCCCTCCAGAGTTGGGCAGCTGAGGACCCCGGCTCCCTCCAGCAGCTCCCAGATGGAGTGGGAGAGTGACCCTGGGGGGCAGAATGTCAATGTTGCTCATCCTGCCCCATCTGCCTGCTCTGGGGCTACTCGGTCCTGGGGGAATCTGGCGGAGGGGTGGGGGCTCCCACTCATGGGTGGGAGGCTGGGCCTTGGGTGCGGCACACTCAGAAGACAGAGCCCAACTGCCCTTGCCCAGCTGACAGGACAGTGATTTGAGGCCAATGGGATCTCAGGATGCTGCCCCCCTATCAGGCACTCAACTCCAAGAGACAGAGGGCGTCCTTCACCTGGAGCTGACAGTCCCCATCCCCAGCCCAGAGCAAACTGTGAGATGGAGGGCGTCCCTCACATGGAGCTGACAGTCCCCATCCCCAGCCCAGAGCAAACTGTGAGACGGAGGGCGTCCCTAACACAGAGCTGACAGTGTCCCCATCCCCAGCCCAGAGCGTTGGCTCAGAGATTTTGCTTGGAGTAAGAAGCAGTGAGTAAAAGAGACGGCATCTAATCTCTTCCCAAAAGAACCAACTTCATTTGCAGTAGAACACTGGGGAAGCTGAAAGCCCAGGGTCCTCTCAAGAACGTGGAGGTGGTCATAAAAGGCATTTGGGACATTTGAGGACTTAATGCAGATTGAGGAATGTGATAGCTGAGAGGGGACCCCAGGGGCCCAAACAAATAGCAAACATGGACATCAGAAACTCTCCTTCAAATAAGGCACAACTGGATTAATTTGTGGAGTAATTTTTGTCCCAGATATTGTTGAAAACAATAGAGCAATCCAATGGCAGCTGGTGGAATTCAACAGCTGGGTGTGGTCAGGGAAAGAGAGGAAGAGATGTCTATCAAAATCCTGTCATTCCAGGGTGACGCTGGGCACATGGAAGCCACCTCTTCCTAAGGAGCAAGCCAGAGGCATAACTCTGCTGGTGGGAGTGCGGGCGTGGGGGACGGGATAGGCTTCACTGCAGTAACCTCAGAAGTCGCTACACCAGTAATTAAGCAAATAACCAAAGCCCACACAGGGGGACCAGTATCCAGAGCTGCTACAATACATTGTCTAAAATGCCCAGTTTCCAACAACACATGAAGCAAGCAAAGAAACACAAAAGTACGACCCCCACATTTAAATCTAAAAAAAAGAAAAAAGCAGACATCAGAAACTGCCAGGGACAATGACCAGATGGATTTAATGGAAAAATGCATCAAAATATCCTGTATGTGCTCCCAGCTAAAGCACATCTTGATTACAGAAGTAAAAGAAGGCATGACGACAACGTCACATCTCATAGAGACTGTTGATAGACAGAAACCTTAAAAAAGAACCACGAGGAAGTCTGGAGCTGGAAGGCAGGATAGCCAAAGAGAGTAATTCACTGTCGGGACTCAACGGTCAATTTGAACTGGCAGAAGAAAGAAGGTGACTTGAAGATGCATCAGTGGAGACGAGACAAACCCAGAACAGAGAGCAAGTAGAATGAGTAAGGCAGGGAGAGGCTTGGAGAACCGAGGGACATGGTGAGGTCACCGAGGACGCACAGGCACGGGCCCGAGAACAGAGGGACACGGTGAGGTCACCGAGGACGCACAGGCACGGGCCCGAGAACAGAGGGACACGGTGAGGTCACCGAGGACGCACAGGCACGGGCCCGAGAACAGAGGGACACGGTGAGGTCACCGAGACGCACAGGCACGGGCCCGAGAACAGAGGGATACGGTGAGGTCACCGAGGACGCACAGGCACGGGCCCTAGAACAGAGGGATACGGTGAGGTCACCGAGGACGCACAGGCACGGGCCCGAGAACAGAGGGACACGGTGAGGTCACCGAGACGCACAGGCACGGGCCCTAGAACAGATGGATACGGTGAGGTCACCGAGGACGCACAGGCACGGGCCCGAGAACAGAGGGATACGGTGAGGTCACCGAGGACGCACAGGCACGGGCCCGAGAACAGAGGGACAAATTGAGGTCACCGAGGACGCACAGGCACGGGCCTGAGAACAGAGGGATACGGTGAGGTCACCGAGGACGCACAGGCACGGGCCCGAGAACAGAGGGACAAATTGAGGTCACCGAGGACGCACAGGCACGGGCCTGAGAACAGAGGGATACGGTGAGGTCACCGAGGACGCACAGGCACGGGCCCGAGAACAGAGGGACAAATTGAGGTCACCGAGGACGCACAGGCACGGGCCTGAGAACAGAGGGACAAATTGAGGTCACCGAGGACGCACAGGCACGGGCCGGAGAATGGAGGGCACCATCGAGGCACTGCACATGCACACACATGGGCTGCACTAGAGGGAAAGGAGAGAGGAAGATAATGAAAAAATGTTAAAGGAAAAATGGTTGAGAATATTGCAAATTAGTCTTTTAAAATAACCTGCAAACTAGGAATCTGAACTCCAACTGGGCAAACCTACAGAGACTCACAAACTGACACATAAAATGCTGAGTCAGCAATAAGGAGAAAATCTAAAAAGCCAAAACAATAAAATAATGTATCACTTAAAAGGGAACTCCAGTAAGGTGAACATACGACTTCCAAGCAGCCACTATGTGAGCCAGGAGGCAGTGGCCTAAGGTAGCCAAAGGAAAGGAAAGGAGCCAGAGGGGAGGAGAAGTGCAGAATGGGGAGGAGGGGGAGAAAGGAAGGAAGGAAAGGACGGAGGGAGGAAACCTGTCAATCCCAAATCCAGTGCTCCACAGAGCACTGGATTTCAAGACTGAAGGCGAAAGACTTTCAGAAAAACAGAGTTTGTTGCTAGCAGACCCACCTCACAAAAAAATCCTAAAGGAAGTTCTTGAGGCAGTGAGCAAGAAACTTTTGACAGTGATTGAAATCACATGAAGAAAACAGAGTGCCACTTACAAGACAGTACAAATGGCCATTTCTCTTTTTACAACGGATGTGGAACGTGATTGTATAAAATAATGTGTATAAAATATAATGTGTAGCCTGTAACGTATAGAAATTGTGTGGAGTGTGTTGCCAGGAGCAGATGGAAGTGAGTCAGAACGAAGCTGTACTGGGCTAAAGAAGTAAGAAAGATGGTAAAATAGTGATTATCGCAACGTGTTCTTAGGCTTGTAACGTGATCGTTCAAAAAGCAGAATGTATAAAAGGGGGAAGGGAATGGACGCAGCTACGTAGGGATAGTGTTTTGCGTGTCCCTGGAGTTAAACCATCACAAATCTGACGCTGACGTGAAGATGAGTATGGTAAATAGTTGAGCAATCACTAAAGCAAAAGCAGAAAAAGTTTTAAAAAGCTACAATAAAAATAATGCAAAGAAATCAAAAAGGAAGCAAATAAATGAGGGGAAGACATATGAAAAGTGAAATGGCAGCTCTCCATGCAGCTATATCATGGAGAGTGGATTTAACGACCAAGCAGACTGTCAGACTGAATCAAGAAAACGGGACCCAACCTTCTGCCGTCTGCAGAACACGCACTTTCTGTTCAAGGATTCACACAGAGACTAAGATGCTAGGAAAAGAGCACTCAAAGAGCAGCTTCAAGACGGCCAGGGTGGCTGCTCACGTGAGACAGAAAGGCTCTTGAAAACAGCTGTGTGAAGACAAATGTCTACCGCGATAACAGCACCCATCTGTGAGAAAGACTTAGCAATATGAGCAAATGTGCAGCCCACAGGAGAACTCCAAAATGTATGAAGCCAAAGTTCAGAATGCAGGAGAAAGTTCTACCACAGAGAAAGGGGACTCTACAGAAGGAGGGAGAAAGTTCTACCACAGACAAAGGGGACTCTACAGAAGGAGGGAGAAAGTTCTATCACAGAGAAAGGGGACTCTGCAGAATGAAGGAGAAAGTTCTACGGCAGAGAATGGGGACGCTACAGAAGGAGGGAGAAAGTTCTACCACAGAGAAAGGGGACTCTACAGAAGGAGGGAGAAAGTTCTATCACAGAGAATGGGGACTCTGCAGAATGAAGGAGAAAGTTCTACAGCAGAGAATGGGGACACTACAGAAGGAGGGAGAAAGTTCTATGACTGAGAAAGGGGATTCTCTACAGAATGCAGGAGAAAGTTCTACCACAGAGAGTGGGGACTCTCTACAGAAGGACGGAGAAAGTTCTACCACAGAGAATGGGGACTCTCTGCAGAATGAAGGAGAAAGTTCTACAGCAGAGAATGGGGACACTACAGAAGGAGGGAGAAAGTTCTACGACTGAGAAAGGGGACTCTCTACAGAAGGACGGAGAAAGTTCTACCACAGAGAATGGGGACGCTACAGAAGGAGGGAGAAAGTTCTATGACTGCGAAAGGGGACTCTCTACAGAATGAAGGAGAAAGTTCTAAGGATGGGGCTTTGATGCCCCACTTTCAATAATGGACACAACAGGCCATAATCCCAGCACTTTGGTAGGCTCAGGAGGGGGGATCACTTGAGGCCGAGAGTTCAAGATCAGTCTGACCAACATGGTGAAACCTTGTCTCTACTAAAAACATAAAAATTAGCTGGTGGTGATGGTGGGTACCTGCAGTCCCAGCTCCTCAGGAGGCTGAGGCAGGAGAATGGCTTGAACCTGGGAGGCGGAGGATGCAGTGAGCTGCGATTCTGCCACTGTACTGCAGCCTGGGTGACAGAGTGAGACTCCATGTCAAAAATAAAAAAGAGGATAAAACAACCAGGCAGATAACCAGGAAATAGAAGACATGAACAATGATATAAACCAGTGGGCCCCCCAGGAGCAGCTCGCACACTCCACCCACAGCGGGGTGCGCATTCTTCTCAAGGGCACAAGTAACATTCTCCAGGACAGGTTGCGTTCTATGCCGTAAAACAAACAGGCGGGGTGAGGCCAGAGGCCTCTTTCAGCAACCACAGTGGGCCTTAGGAGGAGGCAAGCAGACTTCTCAAGGAGGCCTCAGGGCTGGGTGCAGTGGCTCAGGACTGTAATCCCAGCACTTTGGAAGGCTGAGGTGCAAGGACCTTTTGGGCCAAGGAGTTCAAGAAATAGGCATTTATTCAGCCAGAGTCTGGGAATAAGGATTAAATTAGCAAAGCAGAATTACTGAAAGGGCTATTTACTTTTAAGTAAACTGCTGCGATATTTTTTTAAGTCAGTGTAAATGAACCTCACAGCCATGGTTGGCGCTGAGAAAGGATTTCCCGTTAGTTACACACCTGTGTCGGCACCTTCTGACGTTCCTTGTAAAGTCTGGGTGTTCCCGAGGATCCACAGATGTGAGGTTCAGGGTGTCTACACCACGCCGTTACTTGTGAGAGTCTCTGCAGCCCCGTGCCTTCCCTGGAGTGTTGCTGAGGACTTCATTGGTTTCCCTGTCTAAATTCTTAGCCTGAACGCCCACTTCATGTAGCACCACCACGTCTGGAAACTCAGATCACAAATCGACTGGTCAACTTTCCTGCCCTAGACGTGTGCGCAGGGTCTCAGGATCAAGGCCAACTGCTCAGCATGGCAGCTGTCCTTCAGCTCCCCGTGCCCGCCTGGAGAGGCCAAGCAGGAACCTTCTCACCCAGAAGCCAGTCCCATCATTCTCACCCTTCTGAGACGTTGGAATCATGTCTGCCCAGCCCCATTCAGTCAATCACCAAGTGCTCTCGGACCCCAGTCCCCTCCCCTCCCTCTGCCCAGGGTCCTCACTGGCCCTTTCTTTTCTGCTCTGTCTTCCAGGCTGGAGTGCAGTGGCATGAACAGGGCTCACAGCAGCCCCAACTTCCTAAGCTCAAGTGATCCTCCTGGCTCAGCCTTCTGAGTGCTGGGACTACAGGCACACGTCACCACACCTGCCTAATTTATTTTATTTTGTTGTAGAGATGAGGTCTTGAAGCTATGTTGCTCAGGCTGGTCTTGAACTCTTGGGCAACTCCAGGACATGGTTAAAGAGATGTTTCTCAAGTAACAGCGTGGTGTAGACACCCTGAACCTCAAATCTGTGGATCCTCAGGAACACCCAGACTTTAGAAGGAACGTCAGAAGGTGCCGACACAGGTGTGTAACTGAAGGGAATCCTTTCTCAGCGCCAACCATGGCTGTGAGGTTCATTCACACTGACTTAAAAAAAACTCAGCAGTTTACTTAAAAGTAAATAATCCTTTCCATGATTCCGGTTTGCTAATTTAATCCTAATTCCCACGACTCTGGCTGAATAAATGCCCATTTCTCCAGATGGGGAGTCTCTGGTCATCCTGGGCCTTCCCTGGGTTGGAAGGTGCCTCAGGAAGAAGGGGGTGGAGTTGAGTCAGACCCTCAAAGGGCCCTCAGGGGAGCAGCTCTAAAGTGGCCGCTGCTGTGGCCCAGAATGCAGAATTACAGGAACAAAGCATTCGCAGCGAACTGCATCGTGTTAAGTGATTTTCCCGAGCAGGAAGCTGCATCTGGCCTGCGGTTCAGCGGAGGGAGGAAAGGGTGGGCGCACCCGCCCCTGGACGACGCACCTGCCAGGGGGCCCCACGCGGCGCCGCGTGTGCCGAGCGCTCCTGAGGGTGGAAAGCCCCATTCAGAGCAGGTGGCACCGGCCCTCGGAAGACGGGACGGGATGGAGCGTGGAGCTTCGGGGCCACTCAGCCAGCATGGCGTCTCCCCAGCAGTGGTGCTCACACGTTAGGTCAGGAAGCCCCAGCAACAGGGACTGCCCAGTCTCCAGAAAATACTGGACGGGGTGGATGGATACCCAAGCGCGCTGCAGGAGAAGGGATTTGGCACCCCAAGGAGCTTTTAAAACGGTAAGCTTCTAGGGGTGTATTTGCCCCAATAATCCATAGAAACAACAGTAATCTAAAAATAGTCTTGTTTTCTGTCCTAAGCTCCTTTTAACTTTGTTAGTCATCACCAATCCTAAAATAAAACCCGTGTAACGTCTCCCCTAGTAGCGGCTATAAACAAACCTGCGAGGAGGCAGGAGGCAGAGGAAGGGGCGCAGGGCCCGCGGGGAGCAAGGCGGGCGGAGCCGGGGCCCGCGGTGGCCGCAGAGGCCGGGCCGGGGCGCACAGGCCGGGCGAGCTGGCCGCGCTCGGGGCCGCCGCCTCCGGAACTCCGAGCGCCTGGCGCGCGGCCACCGTGGTCCCGGCAACGGCATTAAACAGAGAGAAACAGACCCGGGATTCCGTCACCCGGGCGGGGGGATAAGGAGGGCTTTCAGCGCAGACAGGAAAACGGAGCTTTTCTGCAAGGGGTGAAAAAAGTATTTATTGAAGGAGGAGGAGGAGGCAGCGGAGGAAGGGGAGGGGCGGGAGGAGGAGGAAGAGCGGCCGCCCCCGCCCCGGTCCCGGCCCCTCGGGAGCCTAGAGCAGCCAGGCCTGGTAGGTCCCGGGCTCGAGGCCCGCGGCTGGGTCGGGGGCTCCGTCTCCCACGTGACCGGCTGGGAGCGTCCCCCAGACCTGGCCCCGGGATTCCCTCCTCCCGGCGAGTCTCCGCCCGCCCGTCCCAGAGGTGGGGAGAAGAGGGGCGAGAAGGGGGACGGAAACTCTCCCGGCCAAATCCTGGCTCCAGGCCTGGGGACACCGAGACTCGCGGCGGGAAGGTTTGGCGCGGGGGACGGGGGAGGGCGGTCCAAGCGTCCCCTGGCTGCCGCCTCGCTGGAGCCCCCCTCCCCCGGCCTCCACCCCGCCCACCCGCCTGGGCGCCCTTGCGCGGTCCCCTTCTCTCCCGACGCCCGGTGCCTCGGGGCTGTGCCAGGCCTGGCTCGGCGCGCGAGGGGCCCCGCAGGTAGCGATCCGGGGAAATGGCCCCCACCCCGCTTCTCTGGGCGCGCGTCTCCAGGTCGAGGCCTGCGGTGGAAAAGCGGGTTCTATTGGTGCTGAGTCCGGGTGGCCGAATGGAGCCAGGCCTCGGGCTGGGGTTGGACGGCTCTGGCCGCGCACCTTCCCGGTTCTGCAGCTCCCGATTCAGTACCCGGCCTCCGCCGAGTCTTGAGTGGCGCTTGTGGGGGCACCCACGGGGCACGGTGCTCTGCCGGGGGTCTGCGGACCTGCTGGTCCCCGCCGCAGACAGGATTTTGGCCTTTAGGTATCACATGAGGGTGTCGTGCTGTCGATTAATGATTTCTACACACCAGACACTTTAGCCGCCAACCCCCTCCATCCAAAGCCCACAAGAAAATGCGGTGCCGCGTTGGCATCTGAGCTGCGCCTGGAGAGACGCGGGGAGACGGGAAAGGGGAAAGTGTGAAGTGGCTGGGGCCGTCCTCGCCCCCCCCACCCCCGCAGAGCCGCGCGGTTGCGCCCGTAAAACGCTCGTCCTCCGGGGCAGGTGAGCGCGTCCCTCTGCCTCCCCACGCCGGCCCCGCCACGGCCAGTCTGGGTCGTGCAGATATTTACAGAATAAAAATGACAATAACTCGACGTCCCGGGACGGCCACGCAATCTGTTAGTAATTTAGCGGGATGGGAATTTCCTTTCTAGGGCCTGCCAGTGAAGCGCTTTTCCAAATTTCCACAGCGGGGGAAGCCTGCGATTTTACATAATGACTTCAGCATGTCGGGCTTTTGCGGTAGCCCTCCTCCATCCCCCGCCCCCCGCCCCCCGCCCCTTTTCAAAGCAGGGCCGGCTCTCTCTGGACACCCGCGTGGACTTAAGCTTCCCGTCTGGCCTGTTCACCCCGTTTTCCCCGCCAGCCCCCGTATCCCCCCTGTCAGGCCCCAGGCGCCCCTGCACCCCCGTCCCCTCCCGAAGGGACCCAACGTACCCCTCCAGTGCGCGCCCTTCTTCGTGCACCCGCGTCCCCTCCCAAGCGCTCCCCTTCCGTGCGCCCCCGTCCCCTCCCGAGCGCCCCCATCCCGCGTGCGACCCTCCCCGTGCGTCCCTGCCCCTAGGCGGGCGGCTGCCGCGGCTCGGGGAGAAGGGGCGGGCGCTCCGAGACTCGTCCCTGGGGCCCAGCGCGGGCCGGGGCAGCAGCGGCGTGATGTCACGGCAGGGAGGGGGCGCGGGAGCCGCCGGGCTGGCGGGGAGGCGGGGGAGGTGTTTTCCAGCTTTAAAAAGGCAGGAGGCAGAGCGCGGCCCTGCGTCAGAGCGAGACTCAGAGGCTCCGAACTCGCCCGCGGAGTCGCCGCGCCAGATCCCAGCGGCCGGGCGCGGGCACCAGGGCGGCGGGCACAGGGCTCGGAGCCACCTCGCAGGTCCCAGGGCCCCGGCCGGGCCCTGCCACGCGCTCACACGCCCCCTGATGACTTTCCTCCCGGGCGCGCGGCGCTGAGTCCGAGGCCAGGGCTGCCTTTCCCAGAGACCCGACCCCGGCGGCTCGGGGAGCCCGCTCCTCCCGTGCCTCCGCCCGCCGCTCCGCTCCCCGCCGCCGCCGCGCGGATGCCAAGCACCAGTTTTCCAGTCCCTTCCAAGTTTCCACTCGGCCCTGCGGCTGCGGTCTTCGGGAGCGGAGAAACTTTGGGGCCTGCGCCGCGCACCATGAAGTCGGCGGAGGAAGGTAAGCCCCGCGCGCTCGCCGCTCCCCGAACCCCTCGTCCCCCGCCCCGCTCCCGCCGCCCGCACGGAGGGGTCCCGGCCCCTGGGCGAGGCCTACCGGGTCTGTGAGCCCAGGGAAGGGCGCGGCGCGGACCGGGAACAGCGTCCGCCAGCTCCCCGCACCCGGTTCCGAGCGCGCCTTCTTGCCAATAGGTGTCTCCTCTGCCCCAGTGCTGAGGGCGTGAGCCGGGCCGGGGCCGCAGCGTGTCCCGCTGAAGAACGGCTCCCAGGCCGGCGATTTGGGGACGGGTGAGGCTGGGGCTGGCGGGACCGCAGAGGACACGTGGGAGGAAGGGAGGCTTCCTTGGGAGTGAAGGATGCCCTGTGTCCTACGGAGCGAGGCAGGCCCACCCTTTGGCACCAAGAGCGCGGTTTGGGGTTCAGTACCTTCCCACCCCCACCCTGAGCTCGGGGCCGCCTCTTCCCCGAGCTGCGCTCCCGAGCGCCCCAGGGCCGAGCCCGTCACGCCGGCGCCTGAACCTGCAGGACCCAAAGCGCGGCCGCAGCACACCCCCGAATTTAAGACATTTTGAAACGTTATGCGCAGGAGTTCCAGCCAGAGAAGATGCTCCAGGCAAGTTTGAAAAGGGACCGCCAAGCTTCAAGCTGCTTCTTTATAGTGAAAAGAAAAAAGGCGGCACCATTTGGGTCCCTGAAACCGGGTGTCGGGGGCGCTGAGGCCCCCCTGCAGCGCAGTCTCACGTTCCAGCCCCCTCCTTTAATCCGTCCCCTCCACACACCCCTGGGGAGGTCGGGTGGGCTCCCGGGAGAGGTGTGAGCGTCCTAGTGAGGGATTGGGGGTGCAAATGCTAATGGAAATTGGGAGAGGCGTTTCCAGATTCCTCACCAGCTCTAAAATATTTTATGTGATTTGCTTAAAGAGCACCGGCACACCTGCCAACCTGTGCATTCCATAAGGGCCGACGTCCCTCCGAGCGCTGCCGCTTCCTGCGCGACGCTAATCACTGCGGGGCTTGCTGGAGAGCCGGGCTCCGCAGCTCCGGAGAACTCGCTGGTCCCAGCAGAGTTGAGCGCTGGGCCATGAGCTCCAAGGAGGGGATCCGAGTGGTCAGTGCCCTGAGCCTCACGGGGCGGGAGCTGCTCAGGCTTCTCGCCATTTCATCCCGGCGTTAGAAGTTCGCATGTTTAAACATCATGGCCGGTGTCGATGTTTACACAATGTGATCTTGCTAGTAACAGAGTTTTAAAATGTTTCTTGTTGGAGTTTCGGTTTTCAATCCTGTAATTCCCGGCCTTCATGCCCACTCCCTTTAGAAAGGCAGGTCTTCTGAGTTCAGATCTAGGTACCTGAAGAGCCGGTGCCCGACCTGTACTTAGGAGCCCTTTTAACCTATGAAATAAACAGCGGGGATAGTGGCTGTTTTTCGTGTTTCCAATTGAAGAAAAGCAGCTGGCAAAGGCCCCGCCGCCAGGCAGTGCGCTCGGGCAGTGAGCCCCTACCCGACATTGGGGTATTTGATGAGGGCTGCAGACTGAGCCGGCAGGAAAGTGTGATCCAGTCCTTGACTTAGGCCCGCATGGGGCACGCGTGGCTTCAACACGGCCATCGCGGAGGCCACCAGGAAAGCTCTGGGTCCTTCTGAGTAGGCCCCACGAGGCCGTCCTCGGCCCATCTGAGGACCTGGGTGCCTCCCCCGAGTCCCTCGGTTTCGGGCCCATCTGGGTGGAAGCTCATTAGGCACCGCGGTTCCTGAAGGCCCAGGCTTGATTCCTCACGGAGAATGCAGAGGTGCAGGCCTGTAGGTAGCCACCCAGCCATCCAGACAGAATGCCCCACGGACTGGGGCAAACAAAGCTCACCCTGTTCTCTGCCACTTCACGGTGTTGTTTCCCAGCCCAGATTAGAAAGTGGCATGGCGCTGGCACCCCGATTCATCACCCCCAGCGGGTCTCTGCCTCCGCAGACATCCCCAGCCTCTGGGAGGACGCATCCAAGCTAAACACTTCCGTGGAGGCACCCAGTGTCTGAGAAACGGGCAACTTTGAATATAGACCAATAGCTCTGAAGCATTTGGAAAGCCCGCACTGGGGAGCGGGGGAGGGCAGCGGCCCCACCGACTCCCTCCTCTGGGGTGGAGACCAGTGCAGCCCTAGGACAGCCCAGCCCGGTGAGCCTCCATCCCTGCAGGGCCCACAACCCTCGGGGCCACCAGCAGGCGGGACAGTTTAGCAAAAAGTGTCACTCTAAACAGATGATCAGGGCTGTCATTTGTGTATAATTTTTTGGTGGGAGTAAAAAGGTGGCTAGAGTTAAAAAAAAAAAAAAAAAAAAGAAGAAGTACAGGCCAGGTGCTGTGGCTCCCGCCTGTAATCCCAGCACTTTGGGAGGCCGAGGCAGGTGGATCACAAGGTCAATTAATCAAGACCAGCCTGGCCAACATGGTGAAAACCCGTCTCTGCTAAAAATACAAAACTTAGCCAGGCTGGTGGTGGGTGCCTGTAATCCCAGCTACTCGGGGATTGGGGCAGGAGAATCGCTTGAATGCGGGAGTCGGAGGTTGCAGTGAGCCGAGATCGCACCACTGCCTCCAGCCTGGTCGACAGTGAGACTCCCTCTCAAACAAAACTGTACTGAAAAGGGAGAAAATGAAACAACGTGGCTTCTCGACAGAAAACAGAACTTCCACTTGCCCAAGGTCAGCAAAAACAGCAAACTAAAGCGAAACAACCCTCCAACATCCATCCAAAGTGAGGACTATTATTAGAAACTAAATCAGGCCACACCGAACTACGGTTTGTCACTGGAGAACCCATCCATTGAAAGGGTCGCGGCGGGTTTCTGGCCTCTGGAAAAGGCAGTGCGGCGGGGCAGGCCAGGCCCGACTCAGCGCTCTGATGAGTATTAGGGTGGCCAGGCTTGACACCCGCACCCCTCTCTCCGGGCCAAACGCTCCCCCCGCCCACATCCTCCCACCATCCTCCTGCTGTTCCAGACGTCGGGTTTACGTGGTGCCCAGACCCTGGGGGAGTTAGAACACGAGGCGGAGCGGCAGCAGCCCGGCCTTCCCGCACCCCGCCGCGCACAAGCTTCGGGCCGCCTGGGGTGCGACCCGAACCCGCCTTCCTGCCCCGCTCAAGGAGGTCGTCTTTGGAGGTGCCCCTAGAAGGAACGACAGGTTCCCCTTGGCGCGGGAGCGCGCAGGGCGGGTGTTTTGAGGCCGGGGACCCGCAGGGGTTTGCAGGCCGAGGCGCGCGCCACGCACCCCACGGGAAACCCTGCGCTTCCCGGCGCCGTCGGGCTGAAATCGGAGTTCCCAGCGTTTGCGACCTCGGGCTGGGTCGTCCCCCCATTCCCGGGATTCCGCGGGGCGCGCAAGTGGCGCTCGGGGGCCACTGGGGCCACCACTTTCCCGAGGAGGCCCGATTCCAAACTTAAAAAAAAACAAAACAACTTTTAAACAAATTCAGTCTCCCAGGGCGCAGCCACGTGAGCCTGGTGCCGCCTGTGCCCCGGGGGCGGAACCGCGGGGTTCTGGGTCCTGCCCCCCCTTGGGGCGGAGCTGGCCAGGCCAGAGTGGCCCGGGGTCCCGACGCCCCCACCCTGTGTCGGGAGGAGCCTGCGTCGGGCTGGGACCCCCAGAGCGCAAGAGGCCGGGGGACCCCAGGGATCGCGCGCGCGCGGGCGCGCGCGAGGAGCCGGGGGGCGCGGGAGGGACGCAAGAACCCGGCCGGCACGCCTCCCGGGGAGTTTATTTAAAACTCGGAAGCCGGCGGCCGCGAGCCGGTTGTTTATGTAAACCCGGAAACGCCCCGGGGGGGGCGGGGGCGGGGCGGGAACGGGGGAGGGGCGGGGGTCACGTTACGCGGAGGACGCGCGGCCAGCTCCGGGAGCGCTGAGCCCCGAGCCCCGAACCCCGGGCCGCGGCGACCTCCACCCGGCCCCGGCCCCGCCATGACGGGGCTGGAGGATCAGGAGTTCGACTTCGAGTTCCTCTTCGAGTTTAACCAGCGCGACGAGGGCGTCGCCGCGGCCGCCCCAGGTGGGTCCGGCCGGGAGGGCGCGGGGGGCGCGGCTGGTCCAGCTGTGCGGGGGGCGCGGAGCTGGGTCGGGGTTTGGGGGCTCCCAGGCCTCCTCTGCGTCCTCGTCGCTCCCCCGGCACCCCAGGAGTCCCCGGCGCCCCCCGGGCAGAGGCGCCTGCGGCCGGGCGGGCTTTGGTGCGGGACGTCCTGGGCTCGGACATGGTTCCTCCCAGCGCTCGCGGCGGGGACCCGGGGGGAGGGCGCGTCCGGGGCACCGACGTGGGCGGGGTCGTTCGGGACAGAGGGTCGGCAGCGCTGCCAGAGTGGGGAGGCCCCCAACTCTCCCAGCCGACCTCCCCCAACCCCCCAGCTCCCCAGCCACCCTCCTGCCTCTTTCCCGGGCCTGCCACCCGCCTTCCCCCCCAGCTACCCTCCTTCCCCCCCAGCCACCTTCCCCCCTCTTTCCCGGGCCTGCCACCCGCCTTCCCCCCCAGCTACCCTCCTTCCCCCAGAGCCACCCTCCCCCAGTCCCCGCTCCCTGCCGTGCCCCCCACGGCCCCGCAGATCCCGCTAGATCTCCAGCTTCCAAGTTTACCCTAGCTACTGTGACCCCAGCCTTTTCTTCCTTTTTCTCTGCTCTGGGTCAGAAATAAAGGTTCTAGGTAAACAAACAGCCAATCACTCCCTTCTCCTGATGGAATTGAGTGGGTGCCCTTGGGCCTGGGCCCCTCTCCTGCTGCCCTGGGGGCTCTTCTGTCCAGATCACCCCAGGCTGGTCCCCGTTCGCCCCTGTCTGTGCCCATCCCTAAGGCCTCTGTCTGCTCTGCCCGTGCAGAGGTGAAGCCAGAGGAGCTTGGCAGGCAGGGACCTCCGTGTCTGTAGTGAGTGTCATATTTTCCATATCATTCACTACTCTCTTTTAAAGAAGTCCGACATCTTCATTATTTCTCAAAATAAGTGCTCCAACCAGACCTGCGCTGCCTTTGGCCGGTGACCCAACACTCCCCAGATGTCTTCCTGCCCGGCCTGGGTCCTAGGTGTTTGGGGTCAGTGGGAGCCAAGGCAGATGAGGGAGGGAGGGAGAGACCTCCCGGAGGCCCAGCCCAGCCGGGCTGGCTGTGGCGCCGATTTCCCGAGCTGGTTCCGGTCCTCCCAGACTTGAGCCAAGGCGTTTCAGCAGGGCCTTCCACCTGGGCATGCCACACGGGAGTGTCACCTACTCCTGACCTCTTTATGGGTGAAAGTTGGCCCCACAGAAGTGTGGCCACTGGGATGACCCTGTGGGATCTGTTGGGACGGAGGCTGCCATGGCTTGTGCATGGTCCAGGGTCGGGTGGGACCTCCCAGTGCACTCCCTGCCCCGTCATTCACAGCGTGAATCACTGACCGTGGGGCTGGGACAAGCACTGTGTGTCTAGAGCCCAGGACCTGCACCCGGTCAGGGCCTTCGGGACAGCGCGCAGCTCCCACCACTTGGCCCAGCTGGAGATTTCACTGCTTTGCCTTCTGGAAGGAAGCACAGGGGCCGGTTATCCCCACAAAGGGGGTCTGTCACCTCCAGGCTGGGCTCTGCCGCACTAGGCACTGTGTCTGGCTCAGGGCGGGTGCTGAGCGCACGCTCAGTGACAAGGGTGGCTTCCACGCGTCCGTGCACACGTGACGGTGTCATAGCAGCCGCAGCAGCAGGGTGCCGCTGGCCTCCTGGGACAATGCCCACGAAACTCCAGGCTTATCCCAGAAGACACAGGAGGTCAGTCCCTGTCCCTCGAGGCCTAGTCTCATGAGGGTGCCACAGTTTATACACCATTTTAAGGTGGGCGGGCTTCCTGCTGGCATCAGATGTGGGGACCCTGGTGAACTAGGGTCCCTCCTGACCCTGGAGCAGGGGGCCTCCTTCCAGGTGGGTTTAGGACACAGCGCTCCCCTGTCACCCCCCCAGGCTCATTTTCCCAAAATGCTCCTTGATGGTTTTGATGGAGCAGAGCGAGTGAAGCCGTGAGCCTCACCCTCGAGGCACCCTGGGCCTCTGGAACTGCTCGGTTCCCTGGGAGCCCCGCAGAGCCGGGCTGCTGTGAAACCTCTCTCTGCTGCGTCCTTGCCCCTCCAGAGACCTCCGTGGTTTTAGACTTGAGGGGTGTGGGCTCTGAGCAGGAGAGGCCAGAGCTGAGAAGAGCCCCTTCGTCCTTTTATGGTGTGAAGTCACTAGTAAGAGGTTCTTTGTCTATCACGTGTGTTACATGTGCACATTATGTGTCCTGCGAGACACCTAGGCTTTCTCCTTTCTTTTTATTACCATTATTACTGCATTTTGATGATTAATTATTCAATGACATTAATTATTTATATCACACTGTTAAATCATTACATTAACTCTCCAGCCTTTAACGGGTGATAGAAACTGCTTCACGTTGTTTTTGGAATGAGCCTGGGTGTAAATGAATAAATGATTGAATAGTCTGAGATCAATTGCAAAGCAAGGCAGTGCTCGGTTTTATGGATTATACTGAGCACAGAAAGTCAAACTTTGTTGTAATGGAAGGGCCAGCCCTGAGCCCCGGAGGCGGTCTGTAGGCTGGGTCCCCTGAGAAGGGTCTGTGCCCCTGGCAGAGCCGAGGGCTGCAGCCGCAGGGTGGGGTGTGTGGCTGGGAGCCTGCCACGCGGCTGTGGCCCCACCCCTTCCATCTCGTCAGACTTCGGCACAGGTCTCAACGTTCACTGGCGCTTTGAGGGAGGAGCTGTGTCTTGTTCTTATTTCGGAAGTGCTCAGCAGGTGCAAAGAATAGATAGTAAATAACCATTTTTCTTGGGACAGTGAAAAGAAAGTGTTGTAAATAATTTCCCAGGCGGGATGGGAGTGGCATTTGAGCTTCCAGAGCCTCCTGTGTCCACCAGGAGCAAGCCCCAGGCTTCCCTCTGCAGAGAGAGGCCCCGCTCCCTTCTGGGGCTCAGGAAATAGCGGCTTCACTGTCAGCTGGGAGGCGGGTGTGCCTGCTTCCCGCCCCAGGGCTCCTGTTTTCTAAGTTATTTTGGCCAGCCTGGCTGCTGCCAACACTGTCGCCGTGGCAACTCGGAGGAAATTGGCCAAGGCCTGTGTTTGGGCTGGAGCTTCCCCGGCAGGCAGTCGGGGCCACCCTCCGAACCTCTGCCCGGGTCTGCCACCAACCTGCGTACACGGCTGGGGCATGTCATGGTTCATTTGTGGAAAGGGGACGCCTTATGCAGAGATGGAGCTTTGGAAGTCTTTTATTCTCAAGTCTGTTTTCACCAAATAGGCTTTCTCTTCCCCAGCAGGGCCTGGGGTGCTCATGGCTGGTCAGGGGCTACAGCAGGAAACCTGTGGCTGGGACACCTGGTGCGCAGAGAGAGAGTTCCCAGGGCAGAGCTGAATTCGGGGGAGGCCTGGTGAGCAGAGAGGTCCCAGGACAGAGCTGAATTCAGGGGAGGCCTGGTGAGCAGAGAGGTCCCAGGACAGAGCTGAATTCAGGGGAGGCCTGGTGAGCAGAGAGGTCCCAGGACAGAGCTAAATTAGTTTAGTGTTTGGGGAAAGCGTCCCTCCTGTTACCACGCACAGCTCACCCCCTGAGGTTCCAGAGGTGTTTCGTGGAGGGGGGAGTTCTCAGGCAGACTGGGATGTTTCAGTTCTGTGTCATGCTTTTCAAAGGAAGACCCCCAGCTGGCCATTAGCAACTTGAATATTTTTTAATTCCTTGAAAACAGAGAGTTCAAAAAGAGGAATTCTCTTTAAATGACTTGTGCGTCCTCTCGGGGAATTTTCCAGTCCCTCTAAGGAACGATGTCCCAGACTGGGACCTGGCTGGAGGAAGGGCCTGTGTAGAGGCGATGGTGCGTGTTCATGGGACGTGAAATACTGTGAAATGCGGCGTGTGCACGGTGGCGAGGCCACCCAGTTTGCCTTTTAAATTTTCTCACTGGCAGATCATTGGGGGAACGGCTGCTGCTGTCTGTCACGCCGCGGGCCTGGCCATGTCCCCGTGCCACTGTGCGGCAGCGTCTCAGGCCTGCTCAGCACAGCGCTTCCAAGCGCAGGCTCTGGCCACGTGTTGCTTCCCTTCATTTTGTCTCCAGTACACACAGTTGTCTTCCGGCCTCACCACAGCGGCCTCCGTGGCGGTCTGGAGACGCGGCAGCAGTGCCCGGGGTTCCGCCGGCCTGGGGTTCGGCCCCAGCAAGGGCTGAATGGGTGTTTCTTAGACTGAAGAATAACGTTGTCTGTGATGGCGCCTCTCAGATGAGAGGTCTGTGGTGGCCGGTGCCAGGATTCCTGTCGGCAGTGCTGGCCTGATGCGGCATCGCAGAGCGTGGCGATGAACGGCCGTCTGGGCACTGCGTGGCGGCGTGAGGGGCAGGTGCCGGGGCCCAGCGGGGCAGGTCTGCCCACCTGTGGGGGACCTGACCACGGTACTTCATGGATTAATTCATGTCTTGACCCAATACGGTTTTTTGTGGTTGTTTAGAAACAACAGAGGTGTGTGGTTCTGAAGAGGGTTGTTTCTCCGAGTGAGGCAGAGCACTTCTGCCAGCTCTGACATGGAACTTGTGCGCCTGGGCTTCTCCTGCTCCCCGCTTGGGCCTCCGTCCTAGCACCCTGAAACCACCTGTGTGTCGTGAGGTGCCGGATGGTGGAGGGAGCCGGTGAGCATCAGGGGCTCAGAAGTGGGGAGCCAGCGCGGACATCGGAGGGGCCGCGCTGATGCCTCGTGTTAAGGGTGTCAGATGTGCCCCCCGTGAGAGGGGTTTTGAATCCAGCTCTGTCTCCTGCTCGCCTGCACCCTAGTTTGTAGTTTAATGAACCAGGCTCTCGGGCACCACCAGCCAGGGGGTACAGACGCCCAGCTCTGTAGCCACCGTCTGGCGAGACGCAAATCAGCCCAAGCCGCTCGGGATGGTCAAGAAAGTTACCGGGAATATTTTCTTCCCATGTACATGTGAACCCTTTGAATAGTTGAATAACTCAGATTTGAATACGGTTTAGGTGGGTCATAAAACCAAATTCACTGGGAGCTGGGAGGGGCGGGGAGGGAGGGAGGGCTCACAGCCAGCCGGCCCAGTGCGTGGGCTCGGCCTCTGGGGGCAGCTTGACCCCCACCTTCTCCTGTTGTAGGAAGAAGAAGCTATCCATGGCCAGCCCTCCAGGGACCTGGGCAAGGGACCCTCGTGGAATTCAGGCATTTGAGCTTTCTTTTCGTCATTTGTTTAATTAGGGGAAACTCATGCTTAGATTGAGCCCTTTTCATTTTTCAATAAAGGCTTTATGCTGTTTCTTTGCTTCATTGAATGAGGTTTTATTGCAATGCTTTAGTTTCAGTGAAGGCCCCCGGTGCCCCGGGCATGTGCAGCCTGGCGGCACGCACTTCCTGCTCTGGCTGCCCGAGTCTCCTCCTCTTCCTCACTTCCCCTCACTTCCACTCAGTCAGGGCCTTCTCCCACAGTCCCAGAGGACCTGCAGCAGAGACCCGTCAGGCCCTCTCCTTCCTTGCCCGTTCCATCAAGAACCTTCCAGTGATGGGCTGTAGCACCCCATGGGGCCCAGCTCTGGGCTCCGTCACTGCCGGGAGCCCAGTTCAGGGCTGAGTCCTGTGGGAGGGTGCGGGGAGGCCCCAAGACTTGCTCTGTTAATTACTAGGGGTTTAAACAGCGCTTCAGAATTACCTTCCTCTCAGCACACGGTAGCTCAACTGTGGGATCAGCTGTGTCTTCGAAACAAATATTCTTTTCATTGGGAACAGGAAGCGTAGGAATCTGGACATTCATCAGCTGCAGTTAAGCCTGCTTCCAGGTCTGGGCAGTGAGGGGAAGTGTGTGGAGCAGGTGGGCCTGGAGAGCCAGCAGGAGGCCACGGATGCCTCCAGGAGGAAGTCGGGCCGTGGGAGCGAGGCTGGGCCCTGTGATGGGACCCACCGCCCTGGTGTCCCTCAGCTCACTGGTTGTGCTATTGGCTCTCCTGGAGCTGGTGACTGGTCTGAGACGAATGCTCGTTCCCAGTGCAATGTGGCGTTTCTGCTCCAACAGAAGAAATGGCTTCTAGACACGTTAGCGGGGCCAGCACTAAGTGTCTGTAACGTGGGCAGCTGGAAGGAAGCATTTTTGGCTGAAGTACGGCTTTCAGACAGCGTTTGGTGACAATGCAGAATAGCAAACAGGTGGCCGTGTGGCACCCCGACCGGAACTCCAGGAGCCACAGGCCTGCACTTGGCAAATGCCCCTTGCGGGGCCCTACCCTGCCTGCCTTCCGTCCGCCTGTGTCCCTGCACTTCCCAGGAGACCCTAGTATAGGGCTGAGCGTTCTGCTTAGCTCTCAGTCCTCGGTGCCTATGTGGGGGGTTACCCACACCTAGCTGCAGGGCCTCCCATGGCTCCGAGGGCCTCCCGCAGCGCTGGGCACTGGGCTAATGGCAGGACTGGCCTGGCACGGGCACTTGGATGTGTGGGGCACCGGGCACAGGAGAACCTGCCGTGTGGCCAGTTGTCCAGTGGGTCTGATGCAGCTGGCTCAGGGTTTACATAGGACACAGAGGAGCCACTGTGATGCCCAGGCGGAGCTCTCAGAGGACTGCAGCTTGCCCGACCAGAGCCCCTCGGGTCACCAGCAGGTCCGAGGCCTTCGAGCTTCCTCGCAAGCCTCACCTTCTCCAGGAAGCCCCTCTCCAGGCTCATCTTTACAGGGACACTCATCTGAGCTCATTTGGCCTGAAGTGTCCCGTGAGTGTGGAGCCTGGGGGCAAGGTAGATACAGTGGACATGGGGGCATCATCCCCAGAGTGGGCATCTCAGGCTGGGGCATACCCCGGGGAAGCTGTGTGTGTCCTTACCAGAGGCCCGGCTGGATGCTGGCATTGGCATCAGGATACCTGGCTCCAGCTCCACCCCCCGTTTCCACCAGTGACTCTGGGGAAAGAAAAGCCTCCTAAATTTGTTTATTTATTCCTGTATTGCCCAGGCTGGAATGCAGTGGCGTGATCTCAGCTCACTGCAACCTCTGGCTCCCAGGCTCAAGCAATTCTCCTGCCTCAGCCTCCAGAGTAACTGGCACTGCAGGCACATGCCACCACACCCGGCTAATTTTTGATATTTTTTTAGAGACGAGGTTTCGCCCTGTCGCCCAGGCTGGTCTCGAACTCCTGACCTCAGGTGATCTGCCTGCCTCAGCCTCCCAAAGTTCTGGGATTGTAGGTGTGAGCCACCATGCCTGGCCACTTCCCTGATTGACTATTTCTGCCCTCTCTCTCTCCGGTGTGCAGGAGGAGACTGTATGGCTCCCGTCTCCTTGAGGGAATTTCTTTATGATGGGGAGTGCGGGACTTGGGCCTGGCCAGCACCATCCCCAAGGCGCTCAGTCTCAGCTAAGGGTGCAGACGTCCTGAGCAGGGCTAGGCTCGCACCCCGAGAGCATCTGTGCACTTGTGCAGTGTGGCCCTGTCGCAGCTTGTTTCTTTCTCTCTGCCATGGCTCTGCCCCCCGAGTGTCTGGAATTTCCAGAAGGCAGCTGTGACCCCTGGGGTCGGGGCCACGTTGTGTCCTCTTACAGGCTGCCGTGCCATGTTTCCCACCTCCCTGGCTGTGACAGCGATATCTGTTAGTAAATACGCTGGGGTTTGAGTTGGTGTTTTGAGACCCCAGGTTTTCCTGGCGTTTATCCTTAGCGGAAAGTCAGCAGTGTCCTTGAATAAAGTACCTTCAAGCCCGTGAACTTACACCGGGAGATGGATATAGAATTTCCACGTGCTTCTCTGTATTATTTAGAGGCCTGGGAATACTCATCTCTAGGCATGAATCTTAAGGCTCCAAGGTGTTATAAAAAGTCTTTTTCAATCAGAAATCCAGAAGCATGTCTTACCTGTTAAAATTAGGAATTTCCCTTATAATGATTTTAAAAAATATTTTATTGAGTGTAATTAACACATAATGATTCTTAGATCTAGCTGTGTACTAGAACCTTCTGTTTGGTTTTAAAAGATGGATTCCTAGGCCATGAGACAGTATGAGGATCTCCATGAGCAGGATTTCAGAGTCTGTATTTTCATTCATTCCTTGAGATGTTTTCTATGTAGCTGGTGATTAGGGCACCTTGACAGGAACAAGCCTATTAAAATTTCTTTACATATCTAGGTCCTTACATCTAAAACAATCCTTCTCTCCATCCATCCGTCATCCATCCATCTGTCCATCTACCCATCATCAAACCATCCATCATTCCTTCACCTCTGTTCATCGTCCATCTATCCATTATCCATCCACCCATCATCCCTCTGTCCCCATCCATCATCTTATTCATTCATTATCCATCTGTTTATCCATCATCCATCATCCTCTCTTCATCATCCATCCATCGTTCATCTGTCAACCGTCCATCCCCTATCCATTTCCATCCATCCATCTGTCCATCATCCATCCATGATCCAGCATCATCCATCATCTGCCCTCCCATTATCTATCCTTTACCCATCTGCCCATCCATCCATCCATTATTCCTCCATTCCCCATCCATCTATCCACCCATTCATCTGTCCATCCATTCATTCATTCATCCACCATTTATTATGCCTCCATCCATCCATCCACCCATCCATAATCCATCTATTCACCCCTCATTCCTGCCTTGTTCATCCATCCGCCTACCCTCCATCGACCCTTCACCCCTGATCCATCATTATCCATCCTCTCTTTACCTGTCCGTCCACCTTCCATCCTCCACCACCCAGCAGCCATCCATCCATTAAACAAAAGGAACACATTTTAGGATGCGCCAGGCACAGTCTTTGGCTCTAAAGCCAGCGGTGAGCCAGGGTAGAGTAAGGCCGTCCAAATGCTCTGCCTGTGGAACTGAGGTTTCTGTTGTCAAGAGTGTGAGGTGAACGGGTGAAAACGTGAGATTGTGACACACATCAGAGAAAACGTCAGCTGGAGGACGGCCCGAGTGTTGAGTTCGGGTGTTACATGAAGAGGGTGGTTGCAGAGTGGAGAAGACCATGAGGACCCGGCCGCGTCTCTCTGGGAGGGACATTCGGAGGCCCTGCTGCTGTGGGAGAGGAGGGGAGGTGAGCAGCGAGGGCTCAGGGGACTTGTTGGCCAGTTGGGCCCGGGGCTGTCACTCACACTCGCCTGGAGCCGTCGGGCAGTGGGGTCTCAGAGACGTTTGCCGGCCCGCTCCTTGGGGGCCGAGGCTCCCCGGCCGTTGGCTGAGGCCTGGGGCTGCCGGCTGGCCCTGAGTCCGTGGGTTTCTGCTTTGCGATGCCCAGCCCCTCATGCCACCATCTGCTTCTTTTTCTCTCTAGAACACTATGGCTACGCGCCCTCCAGCGTCGGCCCTGCACTGCGGCTGCCCACAACACACTCCTCCCTGCCGGCCCCGTGCCATGACCTTCAGACCTCCACCCCGGGCCTCGTCCTGCCGGTGGAACACCCCGTGGGGTACGGGGCAGCCCTGGATGGTGGGCCTGCGGGCTACTTCCTGTCGTCCGGCCACGTGAGGCCGAACGGGGCCCCCGCCCTGGAGAGCCCGCGCATCGAGATCACCTCGTACCTGGGTCTGCACCACAGCAACAACCAGTTTCTCCAGGACACGGAGGTGGAAGACGTCCTCCCCAGCTCCAAGCGCTCCCCGTCCACAGCCACGCTGAGCCTGCCCGGCCTGGAGGCCTACAGGGACCCCTCCTGCCTGAGCCCAGCCAGCAGCTTGTCCTCCCGCAGCTGCACCTCCGAGGCCTCCTCCTATGAGTCCAGCTACTCGTACCCGTATGCGTCACCCCAGACGTCGCCGTGGCAGTCTCCCTGCGTGTCCCCAAAGACCACGGACGCTGAGGAGGGCTTTCCCCGCGGGCTGGGGGCCTGCATGCTGCTGGGCTCCCCGCGGCACTCACCCTCCACCTCCCCGCGTGCCAGTGTCACCGAGGAGAGCTGGCTGGGCGCCCGCTCCTCCAGGCCCGCGTCGCCCGGCAACAAGAGGAAGTACAGCCTCAACGGCCGGCAGCCACCATGCTCGCCCCAGCGCTCGCCCACGCCGTCCCCACACGGCTCCCCGCGGGTCAGCGTGACCGACGACTCGTGGCTGGGCAACAGCACCCAGTACACCAGCTCGGCCATCGTGGCCGCCATCAACGCGCTGACCACTGACAGCAGCCTGGACCTGGGCGACGGCGTCCCCGTCAAGTCCCGCAAGACCACCCTGGAGCAGCCGCCCTCGGTGGCGCTCAAGGTGGAGCCCGTCGGGGAGGACCTGGGCAGCCCCCCGCCCCCGGCCGACTTCGCGCCTGAAGACTTCTCTTTCCAGCACGTCAGGAAGGGCGGCTTCTGCGACCAGTACCTGGCAGTGCCGCAGCACCCATACCAGTGGGCAAAGCCGAAGCCCCTGTCCCCCACACCCTACATGAGGTGAGCCGGTGGCCGGGCCGGGCGTCGTGTCTGGGGGCCGTGACTCGGGGCCGGGGGGTAGGTGGTCCTCCTGGAGCTGGGAGGGAGGGTCTGCCCGTGTCTGCCTCCCCTTCCTGTGGCCTGAGACTGGGGGTCTGGGGGACAGGTGGTCCTCCTGGAGCTGGGAGGGAGGGTCTGCCCATGTCTGCCTCCTGCTCCTGTGACCTGAGACTCAGGACCTGGGGGCAGGTGGTCCTCCTGGAGCTGGGAGGGAGGGTCTGCCCATGTCTGCCTCCCGTTCCCGCGGCCATCTCCCCGTGAGCCTCGCCCCATCTGCATGTTTCCATCCGTACAGTCTCCCATCCTCTCGGATCAGGCCCTGCTGATGGCCTCATGTTGCTCAGTCTCTGCCAAGACCCATTTCAAATAGAGTGGCCCTGCTGGCAGTCAGGGCTTCCACGTGGGAATTCCGGGAGCTGCCATCTGCCCCTAAGGAGGACTCACACACGGTTTCTTCCTCAGGGAATCCACTGTGGGTGCCCCCTCCCCCACCTCCTCCCCCTCTCCCCCAGTAATTGCCATCCCTGGCTCCGGTGCAGATGGGGCCCCAGAGCACCCAGCCCGCCGCGCTTCAGAACAGCAGGACTGCCTGCTCCCCGGAGATGCCAGCCTTTGGTGGGTCTCGGCTGTTGGTTTTCTTTCAGTGTGAGGGGCTGCTGGGACACCCTCCGCCGGGTCCACGTCACCAGCCCGGTGTTTTTATCTTTAATGAAACAGCTTTCCCAGCAGGTGGGCTGCGAGTGACCCCCGAGAGTGATTTCTGCCCTGGGATTTTTATCTGAGGCATGGAAACGTCCGCGCAGGCGGCCAGGGGCAGCACCCTGTGGCCTATGACGTCAGGGCTGCCGCTGTGTCCTCAGGAAGAGGCGTTTGCCACGCGCAGCCCGGGGCATTCCAGGCTGGGCGTTTTCCTGTTTTTTTTTTCATTCCTCCCCACCCCCAACTCCTTTTTTATTAGCGAGCAATCGGGAGGTGAGTCCAGGCAGTGGAGAGGGCAGGTGCAGCTCCCAGTTCTGCAGGGTGAGGAAGGCAGGCCTGAGGGTGCTCCTTCAGCTCTGCAGGGTGAGGAAGGCAGGCCTGAGGGTGCTCCCCCAGTTCTGCAGGGTGAGGAAGGCAGGCCTGAGGGTGCTCCCCCAGTTCTGCAGGGTGAGGAAAGCAGGCCTGAGGGTGCTCCCCCAGCTCTGCAGGGTGAGGAAGGCAGGCCTGAGGGTGCTCCCCCAGTTCTGTAGGGTGAGGAAGGCAGGCCTGAGGGTGCTCCCCCAGTTCTGTAGGGTGAGGAAGGCAGGCCTGAGGGTGCTCCCCCAGCTCTGCAGGGTGAGGAAGGCAGGCCTGAGGGTGCTCCCCCAGCTCTGCAGGGTGAGGAAGGCAGGCCTGAGGGTGCTCCCCCAGCTCTGCAGGGTGAGGAAGGCAGGCCTGAGGGTGCTCCCCCAGTTCTGCAGGGTGAGGAAGGCAGGCCTGAGGATGCTCCCCCAGTTCTGTAGGGTGAGGAAGGCAGGCCTGAGGGTGCTCCCCCAGCTCTGCAGGGTGAGGAAGGCAGGCCTGAGGGTGCTCCCCCAGCTCTGCAGGGTGAGGAAGGCAGGCCTGAGGGTGCTCCCCCAGCTCTGTAGGGTGAGGAAGGCAGGCCTGAGGGTGCTCCCCCAGCTCTGCAGGGTGAGGAAGGCAGGCCTGAGGGTGTTCCCCTAATTCTGCAGGGTGAGGAAGGCAGGTCTGAGGGTGCTCCGGGAGGAACGGTCCCTGCTCTAGCCCAGCTGGAGCACTCCTGGAAGAGTCAGAGCAGCAAGCAGGTAGCGCAGCTCCAGGCTGGGAAGAACCCAGCTAACCCTCTGTGAAGGCTTGTGGCAAGAGAACAGTGTGAGGCCAATGCTGCCTTTCCACGGCCATGGCGCTAAGAATCGCCATCAGCTGGGCTTTCGGGAAAAGCAAAGGTGACCACGGGTTTGCCATGACCTGCAGTGGGCACATTGACCTTTCCATCCCAACTTCTGCTTTGAATGCTCTCAGGTTTAAAAGGCTGGCATATTCCTAGGTTATCATCAGAACAAGCCTATGTCGGGACCTGGATTTAATTTAAAAATTCCATCCAGTTGGAGGCACTGGGAAAATTTAAGACCTGTTTTTGCCTCTGTTCTATCACTGTAACTGTTTAAAAGTGCCATGGCGTGGACTCTCCAGCAGCCACACACATGGCACCTCACGGCCTCCGAGCTTGGGGACAGCGACAAGCTTGTCCAGCACCACGGAGCTCGACAGAACTTTGGAGAAAAGGGAAGGGGACGTCATGGAGGTGTAACTGGGACTCGGCGTGAGGCAGGTCTTAGCATGGTTGTGAACCTCTGGGTGGAGCCTGGGGCCGCCCTGACGCGGTCCTGCAGACGCGTGGCCTTCGCCGCGGATTTTCTCTCAGGGTCCTGAGACGGGAAGCCGAGACCCAGGGCTGATCTTTCGGAGGCCCTGAGGGAGCATCCGCCGGCCCCTCTCCCTGGCTTGGAGATGCCGGCTTCTTCCCACGACTGCTCACCTCGCCGTCCCCATGCGTGTCTGTGTCCAGATGTCTCCTTTTCTGAGGACACTGGTCCTGCTGGGTTGGCCACCCTGATGACCTCGACTGCTCTGTAAAGGCCTCTCTCCACACAGCCTCGGTGGGCAGCACTCCATCGAGGGAGTTTGCGGGGGCCCCGTTCAGCCCTAATCCCCTGTAGGCAGCCTTTGAAACACAGGCCCATCCCGGTTCCTTCTCGGTCTCCTGGGAGGCAAGATGTCCTCGGGGACGCTGTGCTCTGGCGGCTGCAGCCCCTGCTGCCATCTCCGGCCTGCATTTGGTGCGGAGGTTGGAGAGCTCAGGTGCCTGGGAGTTTCAGCAAGGACTGCGCAGCCACGTGACCCACTTAGCTTTATCTCCGGGCTGCAGCAGCCCCGTTAGGTGTGGTGGCCGAAACGTTCCTGAGCGTTAACACAAACAAAACTCGGCCAGTGAGTCCCAGACTCGCCTCCAGGGTTTGCGGCTCCCCTTTTCTCACTGTTCTGTTCCACGTCAGAATATGTTTCCAGCGACCTCGTCAGCGGTGCCCCAGGCAGCTGGAAGCCACGGCACAGATGAAATGTTAAGTTTCTTGCCGGGGAGGTGTAGGGGCCCAACTTCCTTCCCCAGGAACGCCCCTCCCTGGTCACACACCAGGCTCTGGGGCCGTGCAGCTGGAAAGCTGTATTTTTTATTATCTCCAGAGCTTGGGGTGGAGAATGTGTAATGTGCCCATTGTCCCCCTGCTGTGGGGCAGAACCTGCTCCATGAGTCGTGTCCTGATGCCAGAGGGAGCTGGTTAGTGAAGCGTGCCATGCGCGTCCTTTCCCGAGGGCCTTCGGGGTTCTGGACTGTTGCCCTTTGGGGCATCTGTGGCTTGTTCAGCATCTGTGGCTCCGGTCCTGTGTAGGGTCCTCTGATAGGCCCACGATGGTCAAAGCACGATACTGAATTCCTGCTGTAACTGAAGGAATGAGAACGTTTGCGAAGGTAGTAGGAGTGGGTGATGGAACCTTGACGGTTTCAGCATCTGGAGCTGTTTCAGAGTTCAGTGGAGTGATGTGTCTATTGTCAAAACTTGGGGGGACAGGCACAGGAACCACAGGCTGTTGCCAGACCCCTAAAAATCAGAATGTTAAGCTGTGCACTCTGGCATCAGAAAGGAGTAGGCTTTCTTCCCGCCTGGCTTCTTTCCGGGGGTAATGGTGGCGATCCTAGCAGGTGACCTCCCAGGCACCTCTCTGTGTGCGGCCGAGGGTGCGAGGAGACGCTGCTGGGCCGCGTCTGGAGGAGGCCAGGGCGAGAGTGTGCGTCCAGCGCTGTGTGGGTTCTTTGTGAATCGTGCTTCTCAGATGGTGGCTTTTGAAGATTCCACGTTGACCACAGGAGCTGAAGCCTGCACGGCTGCCTCCTTACGTTGCTCCTCCGCCGTCTGGCCGCCTCGCCACGTGCGTCCCTGTCCAGGTTGGTCTGTGCCGGCATCTGCTCTTCCTTCGGCATTGGCCTCTGGAGAGCTCCGAAGCCATCTGCACGTCTCTCTGCATCCAGTCTCTGAGGCTGCCTTTATAGAGGCAAAAGGTTGTAGGGAATTGAGACTTAAAAAGAAACTACTTGTGGAAAGGCAGTTCAGTTCATTTTAACGGAACCTGTGTGCAACTTTTAATGGCACAAATTCAGTTTCTCCACCTGAAACATTACTTTTTAGATTGAATGGTTTAGAAGTTAAATTTCTAGGGGGCGCGATCAGCTGATGAACAGGGTTTCCTTAGAGCCTGCTTGTTTTCGACGATGGGAGTAGCTGAGGTTGATGCCGTGACGTCTGTTCAAACCTCTTTATCTCAGATGTCGTTTCTGTTAGGCTTTGGGCTGCAGTCACTTTTCTGCTATGCCTCGTATTAGTTTGGAAAGGTCTGAGGAAACCGCCCTTGCGTTTCGTAAGGCATCTTCAGCCTCAGCGTTGAGTGGAATCTGTAATAATCCCGCAGGAGATGAGGACCCTGCCAGGCTCAGCAGCCCTGTCCACTGTGTTGGAATTCCCTTTGCTCTTGTGGCTCTGGCGTTGGGGGGTTCGGGCTTGGCAGGTGTGGGGGATGGTGCAGGCTTTCCAGGGCTCCCAGACCCTGTAGTGGGGGCCGTCTGGGCTCTTGCGCCGGACTATCCAGACCTCCGTGTCCCTGGACGCTGGTGGGCCCTGTGGGGTGAGAGACACAGTCTCTAAAGCGTTATGCTGAGCCCTGGCGTAGCAGAACATGTAAGGCGGTGGCTGTGGGACCTTCCCGAGCGTCCCGCTGCTGTCACCTCCTGGGAAGATGGTTAGCTAAGAAACCGAAGGTGTGGGGTTACCCCGTGGTTTGTAAAACGCTGGCACGGGCTGGAACAGCTCACGACCAACTTCCACTGTGTCTCCCTGTAAAGCTCTTCTGTTTCCAGGGAGGGAAGCCACCCCACAGCCATCCTTAAAGCCCATCACTCTGGATCTGGTTCCTGCTACGTCTGTCCGGGTTGTCAGCTCCCCACCCGCCCCCCACCACCCCGCACCCTGTCCTGCTGTTTCCTCCTGGCCCCTGGCATGCATGTTGGGCCCTGTGCTGTCTCTGGTCCATCCTGTGGGTGCTGCGCCAGGCTGGCTCTGAAAGGTCTTGAATGACTGGACGGCTGAGATGTGACCCTGCCCCTCCCTTGCATTTACGGTGGCAGCTCTGGAGCCTGCATTTGGCTAAGCAGGACCTCGGGTGACTTGCAAAAACTGACAGTCCACAGGAAGCTCTTGGCTATGGGGGAGATAGGCCGAGGGGGAGATGGGAGATGATGGGAGATGGTGGGAGATGATGGGAGATGATGGGGGATGATGGGAGATGATGGGAGATGATGGGAGATGATAGGAGATAATGGGGGATGATGGGAGATGATGGGAGACAGGAGATGATGGGAGATGATGGGAGATGGGAGATGATGGGAGATGATGGGAGATGATGGGAGATGGGAGATGATGGGAGATGGGAGGTGGGAGATAATGGGAGATGATGGGAGATGACGGGAGACAGGAGATGACGGGAGATGATGGGAGATGGGAGATGATGGGAGATGATGGGAGATGGGAGATGACGGGAGATGGGAGATGACGGGAGATGATGGGAGATGGGAGATGATGGGAGGTGGGAGATGATGGGAGGTGGGAGATGATGGGAGATGATGGGAGACGGGAGATGATGGGAGATGGGAGCTGATGGGGGATGATGGGAGATGGGAGATGATGGGAGATGGGAGATGATGGGAGATGGGAGGTGGGAGATGATGGGAGATGATGGGAGACGGGAGATGACGGGAGATGGGAGATGATGGGAGACGGGAGATGATGGGAGGTGGGAGATGATGGGAGATGGGAGATGATGGGAGGTGGGAGATGATGGGAGGTGGGAGATGATGGGAGATGATGGGAGATGATGGGAGACGGGAGATGATGGGAGATGGGAGCTGATGGGGGATGATGGGAGATGGGAGATGATGGGAGATGGGAGATGATGGGAGATGGGAGGTGGGAGATGATGGGAGATGATGGGAGACGGGAGATGACGGGAGATGGGAGATGATGGGAGACGGGAGATGATGGGAGGTGGGAGATGATGGGAGATGATGGGAGATGGGAGATGATGGGAGACGGGAGATGATGGGAGGTGGGAGATGATGGGAGATGGGAGTTCATGGGAGATCATGGGAGATGGGAGATGATGGGAGATGGGAAATGATGGAAGATGATGGGAGATGGGAGATGATGGGAGATGGGAAATGATGGAAGATGGGAGCTCATGGGAGCTCATGGGAGATCATGGGAGATGGGAGATGATGGGAGATGGGAAATGATGGGAGATGATGGGAGATGGGAGATGATGGGAGATGATGGGAGATGGGAGATGACGGGAGATGGGAGATGATGGGAGACGGGACATGATGGGAGATGGGAGATGATGGGAGATGGGAGATGATGGGAGGTGGGAGATGATGGGAGATGGGAGGTGGGAGATGATGGGAGATGGGAGATGACGGGAGATGGGAGATGATGGGAGATGATGGGAGACGGGAGATGATGGGAGATGGGAGATGATGGGAGATGGGAGATGATGGGAGGTGGGAGATGATGGGAGATGGGAGATGATGGGGGATGATGGGAGATGAGGGAGATGGAAGATGATGGGAGATGATGGGGGATGGGAGATGATGGTAGATGATGGGAGATGATGGGGGATGATGGAAGATGGGAGATGAGGGAGATGGAAGATGATAGGAGATGATGGGAGATGGGAGATGATGGGGGATGATGGGAGATGATGGGAGATGGGAGATGATGGGAGGTGGGAGATGATGGGAGACGGGAGATGATGGGAGATGGGAGATGATGGGAGACGGGAGATGATGGGAGACGAGAGATGATAGGAGACGGGAGATGATGGGAGACGGGAGATGATGGGAGATGGGAGATGGTGGGAGATGGTAGGAGATGGGAGATTCTGGGCGATGATGGGGGATGATGGGAGATGGGAGATGATGGGAGATGAGATGAGAGAGATGATGGGAGATGATGGGAGATGGGAGATGATGGGAGATAAGATGAGGGAGATGATGGGAGATGGGAGATAATGGGGGATAATGGGAGATGATGGGAGATGGGAGATGACGGGGGATGTTGGGAGATGATGGGAGATGATGGGAGATGGGAGATGATGGGAGATGGGAGGTGGGAGATGATGGGAGATGGGAGATGACGGGAGATGGGAGATGATGGGAGACGGGAGATGATGGGAGATGGGAGATGATGGGAGACGGGAGATGATGGGAGACGAGAGATGATAGGAGACGGGAGATGATGGGAGACGGGAGATGATGGGAGATGGGAGATGGTGGGAGATGGTAGGAGATGGGAGATTCTGGGCGATGATGGGGGATGATGGGAGATGGGAGATGATGGGAGATGAGATGAGGGAGATGATGGGAGATGATGGGAGATGGGAGATGATGGGAGATAAGATGAGGGAGATGATGGGAGATGGGAGATAATGGGGGATAATGGGAGATGATGGGAGATGGGAGATGACGGGGGATGTTGGGAGATGATGGGAGATGATGGGAGATGGGAAATGATGGGAGATGACGGGAGATGGGAGATGACGGGAGATGGGAGATGATGGGAGATGGGAGATGATGGGAGATAAGATGAGGGAGATGATGGGAGATGGGAGATAATGGGGGATAATGGGAGATGATAGGAGATGATGGGAGATGGGAGATGACTGGGGACGTTGGGAGATGATGGGAGATGATGGGAGATGATGGGAGATGGGAGATGATGGGAGATGGGCCATGGGGAGATGTGAGGTGATGGGAGAGGATCTCTAGCTGGGCCTATCCTCCGTGGTGCTGTGGTTGCATCCTGCTCAGCAGCCACCTACCCAGTTTCGTTGTGGGCTTGGAATCTGCCCTTGGTCCCTGCTGCAGTGGGGCGGGAGGAGCCCTGGCATCCTGCCTTCTTCCTGTCTTTCCTGTGGGTCTGCAGGGCTCTGGGTGCCTGTGGGGGTTGTGGGACCCAGCAGTTTCTTTCTGTGGCAGCTGTGACGCTCTGTGGTGGGGAGCTGTGGGGCCACAGTCAGGCTCTCAACGGCCACCCAACCATGGACACGGTTGAGGCCACTTGCCCATGGCTGCCCAGTCATAATAGAACTGGACTCTGTGCGTGATGGGCAGACCCTAAAGCCTGCACCCCAGACTCCACCCATGCCAGGTCCCCGACTCCTAGGAGACCTGGTGAGCCTACCCTCTCTGAGGGTGTCATGGAGCCCTTCTGCCTAGACTGGCCTTCACTCCCCTCAACAGGATGTGGAGCCTTCCAGGGTTAGAGTCCCACTGAAGGGCTTCATGCACCCGTGGTACACCTGCAGCTGCCCCTCCCTGAGAAGGCACAGCTTCTGCCGGCCTCTGTGGGTGAGGGGCTCGGAGTGAAGAAGATGTCGCCTCCTGATGGCACGTGTGCCCCAGTCTTGGCTAATTTGCCCCTTGTTGAGCTGCCTCAGTAGCGTCGGCAGCACACAGCCTTCTGCCCGCGTTGTTGAGTTTGTTTCTGCCATCGGGAGTTCATAGCGACACTTGGAGGACAGGGTTTCAGTACTGGTTTCTGATGGGAAGGGTGGGTGTGAGGGCTCGAGGGGCCTGGGGAGGCTGAGCGCACCTGTGCATGTTCCCCGTGCGTGTGGAAGGCCGGAGCGTGTTTTCCCTGGTCCTCAGTCTGTTCCCGCCTGTGTGCAAGGCTGGGGCGTCTTCTCCCTGGTCCTCACTGTGTTCCCTGCTCGTGTGGAAGGACGGGATGTCGTCTCCTTGGTCCTTCTCAGGGTTTTCCTGGTGTGTGTGGAAGGCTTGGGTGGCTTCTCCCTGGTCCTCAGAGTGTTCCCTGTGTGTGTAGAAGACCGGGGCACCTCCCTGGTCCTCAGTGTGTTCCCCACTTGTGTGGAAGGCCGGGGCGTCTTTTTCCCGGTCCTCAGCACGTTCCCCACATGTGTGGAAGGCCGAGGCGTCTTCTCCCCGATCCTCGGCGTGTCCCCCGCTTGTGTGGAAGGCCGGGCGTCTTCTCCTCGGTCCTCGGTGTGTCCTCTGCTTGTGTGGAAGGCCGGGTATCTTCTCCCTGGTCCTCGGCGTGTTCCCCGCTTGTGTGGAAGGCCGGGGAATCTTCTCCCTGGTCCTCGGCATGTTCCCTGTGTGTGCGGAAGGCCGGGAGTCTTCTCCCTGGTCCTCGGCGTGTTCCCCGCTTGTGTGGAAGGCCGGGGTGTCTTCTCCCTGGTCCTCAGCGTGTTCCCCATGTGTGCGGAAGGCCGGGAGTCTTCTCCCTGGTCCTCGGCGTTTCCCCCGCTTGTGTGGAAGGCCAGGCGTCTTCTCCCCGGTCCTTGGTGTGTCCCCTGCTTGTGTGGAAGGCTGGGCGTCTTCTCCCCGGTCTTCGGCATGTTCCCCGCTTGTGTGGAAGGCCAGGGAGTCTTCTCCCCGGTCCTCGGCGTGTTTCCCGCTTGTGTGGAAGGCCGGGGCGTCTTCTCCCTGGTCCTCAGCGTGTTCCCTGTGTGTGCGGAAGACCGGGAGTCTTCTCCCTGGTCCTCGGCGTGTTCCCCGCTTGTGTGGAAGGCCGGGGCGTCTTTTCCCTGGTCCTCAGCGTGTTCCCCGTGTGTGCGGAAGGCCGGGAGTCTTCTTCCTGGTCCTCGGCGTGTTCCCCGTGTGTGCGGAAGGCCGGGGCGTCTTCTCCCTGGTCCTCGGCGTGTTCCCCGTGTGTGCGGAAGGCCGGGGCGTCTTCTCCCTGGTCCTCGGCGTGTTCCCCGTGTGTGCGGAAGGCTGGGAGTCTTCTCCCTGGTCCTCGACGTGTTCCCCACTTGTGTGGAAGGCCGGGGCATCTTCTCCCTCGTCCTCAGCGTGTTCTCCATGTGTGCGGAAGGCTGGGAGTCTTCTCCCTGGTCCTTCTCAGTGTGACACTGTCGGCGTCTGTTCTTAGCCATGAGGAGGAGAACGTGCTCTGTTCCTGGAAAGGATAAAACAGTTGTGGCTTTGTGGCTTTGCCCTCAGATTTTTTTTTTTTTTTTTTTTTTTTTTGAGACAGGGTCTTGCTCTGTTGTCCAGGCTGGAGTGCAGTGGCGCCGTTAACAGCTCACTGCAGCCTCGACCTCCCGGGCTCAGGGGATCCTCCCACCTCAGTCCGCCGAGCAGCTGGGACCACAGGTGTGCGGCACCACCCTGGCTACTTTTTTATGTTCTGTAGACAGGGTCTTGCTGTGCGGTCCAGGGCTGGTATAGGACTCCTGACCTCAAGCAGCCCTCCCGCCTTGGCCTCTCAAAGTGCTGGGATTGCAGGCATGAGCCACATGTTTCAAGTCAGATCGTTGAGATCCGAAATGTTGGCCCATCTCACCAAAGGCCCTTGGAGGGGTCAGCACCTGCCTGGGGGCTCAGATGTCTCCATGGAAACAGCGTGGGGGTGGCAGGGAGCTAGAAGCCTTCATAAGTTCCCAATTTTGAGATTTCCTAGGCTGTGGAGGGCCCAGCTGGTCCGGATGAGCACGGATGACCACAGACAAAACAGGATTTGCTCCTGTGCAGATGCTGGCTCCTGAGCAGTGAAGGTGGGCCTGGGGCGGGCAGTCCTGCAGCTGGGCGGCCGAGGGTCCTTCCTGCCTTGGGACTGAAACTGAGTCGGGAGTTGGAAGACAGTTACTCACATTTAAAACTAGACTCTTAGGTGCAAATTAACACCTCTTGGATTCTTGAGCAAAATGTTCTCTGCATTTGGATGGACTTTTCTTTTGAGTGCTTCTGAAATGTCTCTGGAAGCTGGGTTAGACACACAGGGCTTTAGGTAGAGGCAGTACTCATGAAGGCCGCACCGGACACCGTGCACACCCCCGACGTTTCCCACCTGAGACCGTGTGGCCTGCACGCTGCCCTCCGTTGGCGGTGAGCCGGTAGCAGGTGTTTCCAGGCGAGCCCACCGCAGAGAGGAGCGGGGCTGCCGGGACGCTGGCTTCGCCCTGCATGGACTCACGGAGCAGGAACCCCCCGAAACCCACTTGCACGCAGCTCGATTCTGCTCCGCAGGGGCAGGGTTCTAGTTTATGGAAGGAGCATTTTCTCACTGGGAACATGGAGCCACCTGCGTTTGTATGCTGGAAGCCGTGATGTGTGTCAGGAACGTGGTCCCGACATTGGTGTGTGGAACCGCTATTGTGCCTTTGCCCGCTCTGACCCAGTCACGGCAGTTCTGTGGCTTGTGGGGCACCCCAGCTCCTCTCCCTCTGCACAGGCTGCTGTTCCCAGAACTTGAGGGTTCCCTGACCCCAGGATGACGCGTGGCACAGACCTGGCTGCCTCCCACGGGCAGACACGCCGAGTGTGTTTCCAGAGACGGGCTGTCATGGGGCAGTAGTGCCTGGATACTTTCACTCGGAGCCCTGGCTATGAGGGGCCATGTGGGGTGAGGGCTGTCCGGGGGCCTGGGGGGAGTGAAGAGCAGGGATCAGCCTCTTTATGTGGATGACGAAACTGAGGCGCATGGAAACTGGTAGGCACTGAGGGAAGGGTAAGAAGCGGCTGGCCTCCAGGTTTTTGTTCTGGACAGGTGCGGTGCGGGTGTGGGACTGCTTTGGGCTCTGAGGTCCACGGCAGCCTCCAGGTGTCAGCTGCAAGAGGAGTCCCGTCCACAGGCCGCCCTGCAGACACAGAGACTGAGGGAGAGCCGTGAAGCAGCTCCGTTGTCACTGGGCTAAAGCAGCAGCTCTTGGCACTGCTGCCACTGCGGACTGTATCCCCATGGTGACGTCCCAGCTGAGCGTGGAGCTGGAGGCTTGGGCGCCTCTTGGTGCTGGGTCTCCTCCAGCCCTGAGGATCAGGGATGCCCATAGCCCCGGGCGTCAGAACCTGAGTATCCTCTGTTTTGGCGACATCCACAACATTGGTCCTTGGAGAGGGACACATCCCCACTTTGAAAAGTCCCTGTAGGTGGTTTAGGAAGCCTCTGTATTTACTGTAGCTCCAAGTATTCCCCGTGAATCACCTAAGCTGCCATTCAGTGAACATCCAGAACATGGTCAGCTGTTACCTGCTGGAAACAGAGTCGGTCCATGGCTTCCTCGTGCCCCACCCACTCAGCTTGTGCAATAAGACACTCCTGGTTTTGGTTTTTGCTTTATAAGCCATCCATGGCGAGTGTGATCTGAGGCTGCTCTCTGCCAAAGCTTCATCTGAGTCATGACCAATGTGTCCTGAACCTGGAGGCGTCTGAGAAAGTGTCTGGGGCCTGGGAACGGCCTGTGTGTGCAGGGACTGGATCTGCCCCCTTGTGAACTGGGATGAGTGGGTGGTGGGGGCGGGGCAGGGGCAATTCCCCTTCCCCCACCACACTGTTGCTCTCCAGCCCCAGAGAGAAGCCGAGAAGACTTCAGCAGCTACTGTCCCAGAGGGCAGGGGAGTGAGGGAGAGGGAGGGTGTATAGCATGGGACCTGCTGCCCAGGGGCACTGGGATCCCACAGCGTGGCCCCGTTCCCACTGCCCAGGGGTGCTGGGACCCCACAGTGTGGCCCCGTTCCCACTGCCCAGGGGTGCTGGGACCCCACAGTGTGATCCCGTTCCCACTGCCCAGGGGCGCTGGGACCCCACAGTGTGGCCCCGTTCCCACTGCCCAGGGGCGCTGGGACCCCACAGTGCACCCAGTTCCCACTGCCCAGGGGTGCTGGGACCCCACAGTGTAGTGCCACGTTCCCACTTCCCAGAGGCTCTGGGACCCCACAGTGCACCCAGTTCCCACTGCCGAGGGGCTCTGGGACCCCACAGTGTAGCCCCGTTCCCACTGCCCAGGGGCGCTGGGACCCCATGGTGCTTCCCTATTTCCACTGAGCCTGGGTTCCCAATGAGCTCCTGCTTCCTGAGCATCCCTCCTGCCTTGAGCTGCAGGGAACATTTCAGAGCCCTGGAAGGTGCTTTCTCCGGTCTGCATAGTTTTTCTGGGAGGGAGGGAGGCTGACCGTCGGGGGCTTTGTGGAAAGCTGCTCTGATCCATGTGTAAACATTCGGGAGGCCCCCCACATGGAGCTGGGTGAGGGCTGGGTCTGCCTCGGGGGCAGGAGCTCAGCATCCCAGGGCAGTGCAGGGCGGATAGAGGGGTGAGGACAATGGGGGAGCTGCCAGGCCTGGGATCAGGGGGCCTGTGTCCAAAGCCTTCATGAGGCTCTCCAGACAGTGGTGGGCTAGGGGGCGGGGCACGTAAAGAGGGGATGACTCTGATGTTCCGAAGGACTGGAAAGACCTGCGCCCTGGCTGTGCCCCGGTCCCATGGGGTGGAGCCTCAGGACGCCGTCAGTTCTTATAAAGCCCCAAGTTTGTCCTTAAAACAAAACTTCTGCACCCTGGCCTCTCAGCCGAGCTCCTGCGCACTCCGGGCTGTGGTTTTGGCTTTGGTTTGAGTTCCTGGGCTGGGTGTCCCTGGCTGGCGGGGCTGCAGCCGTGGCACTCGTCTAGGACTGAGCCTGCACAGCCTCTCCCCAAAGGCAGCGTCCTGGGGCCCCCCCGCCACAGGCAGACCCCGGAGCCATTTGCCCAGCCTGGGACCAGGGACACACCAGGACAGACAGGGACTGCGGGTGGGCCGTGGCCACCGGTGCCTGCACTGCTGTCCTGGTGGCACCCATGGCTGGAGGGGCTGCCCTGCATCCTGAGCATCACCCCGGGGGGCAGGAGGACAGGGTTGGGTTTCCCTGTCTTTCTGGTCCCACCCTGGTCCCAATCACCTGCTTCTCATCTGCCCATGTCTCTGCAAAATCATCTTTTCTGCCAGCTCGTGAGGCCCAGGGCTGCCTCTGGCCGCCTTCCTCCCGGGCACAGAGCCTGCGTCCCACGTGGAGAGGAGGCCCCGCCCACGGCCTCAGAACTCGATAGCTTTGGCTTCAGGGAGGGGTGCGTGGGAGCTAGGGAGCGGGCCCACTGTCCAGGAGTGTGGCTGCCGGGGCTTCTGGGTGACCCCCCAGGTGGGACAGCAGTGGCCCCAGGCCTCTTCCCGACTCCTGAGATCCCGAGATTGTCTGAGCCCCCTCGCCCCGGCCTGCCTGGCAGGATTTTGTGAAAGGCCTTGTCTTGGAGCATGGAAGAAAACCACGTGGTCTGTGGGGTCATCCCTGGGGCAGGGTGTGGGAGGGCGGAGGCTGCGTCCCGCAGCCAGGCCCAGCCAGGGGTCAGGAGTCATGTCGGGGGTGACGCACAGACGCCGCCGCGCTGCTGTCTCTGAGAAACGGGTGTGTGAGGGCCCACCTGGGCTCTGCAGGCCGGACTCTGGGCCGCTCTCCAGGAAGGCCAACCTCGCCTGGGTGGGCAGAGCTTTCTCAGGCCCGAGTTCTGCCGGCACAGGTCAGGGGCGAGGCTGGCCTCCACGGGGCTGCTGACCGCTGGCCGCTGGGTGGTCCTGGGCAGCTCCAGACACACGAGCCCGAAGACCCAGAAGCTGCCTCACTTCAGGGAAATACACTCACCGTCTCTCTCTCTCTGCCTCCTGCTCTCTGTCTCTTTCTGTGTCTTTCTCTGTCTCTCTGCCTCTATGTCTCTATCTCTGTCTCTCTCTGTCTCACTCTGTCTCTATATCTGACTCTCTGTCTCTCTTAGTCTCTGATTCTCTCTATCTCAGTCTGTCTCTCTATCTCTGTCTCTGTCTTGCTCGGTTTCTCTCTCTGTGTCTCCTGTCTCTCTATCTCATTCTGTCTGTTTCTTTCTGTCTCTGGCTGATTCTCTCTGTCTCTCTCAGTCTCTGTCTCTTTCTCTTTGTCTCTTTCTCTCTCTGTCTCTCTGTTTCTCTCTGTGTCTCTGTCTCTCTGTCTCTGTCTCTGATTCTCTCTTTCTGTCTCTTTCTCTTTGTCTCTGTCTCTCGCTCTCTCTATCTCTCTGTCTCTGTACCTCTGTCTCTGACTCTGTCTCAGTCTCTGATTCTGTGTCTCTTTCTCTCTCTCTCTCTCTCTCCGTCTCTGTCTTTCACTGTTTCTCTCTCTGTGTCTCTTTCTGTCTCTCTGTCTCTCTCTCTCTTTCTGTCTCTCTGTCTCTGTCTGTCTGTCTCTCTCTCACTCTCCCTTAATTAAGTGGAAAAAACCCCAAACAACCAAATGGCCATAAGGCCTGTGGCTGCCGGCCGACAGGAGACTGTGAGGTGACCCTGAACCCTTTGCTGACCCGGAGCTGCCCCTGAGTCTCTTGGGCGGACTTGGCCCTGCCGAGCTCAGAGTCTGTCACTTCCTGTGTCTTGAAGCTGCAGGAATCACGAGCAGCCTTCACAGTTTTCGCCTAAACAATGAGCGCGTACAGGCTTAACCCTCGGAAAATCAGAATTAAAGGGTTTTACCCAAAACACTTAAAGAAAAGAGCCGCGTCAGCTCTGGGCTTCTGCCGCCGAGGGCGTGATTCTGGGTTTCTCATAGTTCCCGGCAGGGCGGGGGCGGCTCAGGAGAGTTTTCAGGGGACGTGGCCTTTCTCAGGGGGAGGGACCCGCCGGGCCTCAGGCTCAGCTCGCGGCGGGGGATGTGCAGGGCAGAGGCCAAGACTCAAGACCGAGAGCAGAGTTTCTCCGTTTTTCTGGTAAATACAGAGAGCAGTAAAGGACCCTGCGGGAATCCCAGCGCTCTGGGAGGCCGAGGCACCAGATCACTGGAGCCAGGAGTGTGAGCCCGGCCTGGGCAACACGGCCAGACCCCATCTCTACAAAAAATGTAACAATTAGCCAGGCGGGGTGTGCGCCTGCAGTCCCAGCTGCTCGGGAGTTTGAGGCAGGAAAACCATCCTGCGAGTTAGGATAGGACAGCAGTCCTTTCAGGATGTTTACTCTTGAAAATGTTTTTCCCTTTTACTTTTTATCGCCGGACATTTTAAGCACACGCAGAATTAGAATCTGACATTGGGGCCCCCATGCCATCCACGACTCCCCGAATCGTGAGCTTACGGGCGGCTTGTCTCCCCCACAAACCCACCCTCACCCCATGAGTCCCAGGCAAATCCCAGGGGTCGTGGAGTTTTAGCTACAGACATCTTACTGTGTCTCTCTCCAAGATGGGAGCTCATTTTTAGAAAGTGATTCCAAGATCGTGACCATCACTCTCCCCACAGACATGTGAATGTCATTGTCAACATATAATAAAAAATAGAAAGGAGTTACAGTACCGTTATCACAGCTAATAATTAATTTAAAATAACCCCTTAATGTCACCAAGGCAGTTTGGATTCCCCGGCCTGTCATCATCTTGGCAGCTGCTGGCGTTGGGCGCTGGGCAGGTCCAGGCACCACATCTTCTCCTGGCAGAGGAAGGTTCCCCGCTGCCCGTCAAGCTTCACCGCCCACCCTCCTGGTGCCCTGAGGGTCTCTCTTTCTCTCGACTTTCCTGTGTTTTCCTCAGCTCGGCACCGCTCGGGGGTGGCTTGGGTCCTGGCTGTGTTTTGGCTGCGTGGTGTGTGCATGACTCTGTGGTATTTGTGGTCGCTGATAAGATCAGTTTCACGATGATGTTTAGCTTTAAATCACAAGGCCGTGGTCTGCAGGAATCTATGAGGTCTGTGGGGTCCGTGGGGTTTGTGGGCTCTGTGGGGTCTGTGGGCTCTGTGGAGTCTGTGGGCTCTGTGGGCTCTGTGGGGTCCGTGGGCTCTGTGGAGTCTGTGGGCTCTGTGGGGTCCGTGGGGCAGGACGGAGGCAGATACCTGCGAGATGGCCCCGCCTCACGATGCACCCAAGGCTTGGCTGTGGGGCGGAAGGAGTAAGGAGCTTTTCGACCTCGGGGGCAGAGAGTGAGTGGTGAATCCTGTCAGCTTAACCTTGGCTTTGAACTCAGGTAGACTTCGGCTGTGTCCTGCATTTCTTGCTGGGCTAAGCGACCGACACTTCTGGGGTTCCTGGGCCTCCCGTCATAGCAGGAGTGTGGACGGCAGAGTGCACGTTTCTCTCTGGAGGTGGCGGCCGGCTAGCACCTCCAAGCGCCTGGTGGAGGTCATGGGTACGTCCAATGGGGCGATGAGGCCACGAGGGTCATCGAGCATTCAGCAGAGCCCAGTGCAGAGGGGTGCTTCTGTGCGACTCTTGCTGAAATGTGTGCAGCTCTTCACGGCTGGACCCTGCAGTGAGCCTGACCCAGTGACACTGGAACAGCAGTCACCCCCATGATGACCTTTGGGGGCCCAGCGCCACGGGCCAGGAGCCTGGGGTACTTGTATTCTTTGACTCAGCATCCCAGCACAGAGGAGGGCATCTCTGGCGTGAGCTGTGGGCTAAAAAAGTTCATCATGCCCTTCCTAGGTGAGGGAGACACAGGTTCAGGGGCAGGAACGGCTCCTCCTCCCCTGGAAAGGAGCGTGTGGCCAGCTCCTCCTCCCCTGGAAAGGAGCGTGTGGCCGGCTCCTCCTGTGGAAAGGAGTGTGTGGCCGGCTCCTCCTCGCCTGGAAAGGAGCATGTGGCTGCCTCCTCCTGTGGAAAGGAGCTTGTGGCCAGCTCAGAGTGTGTGGCTGGCTCCTCCCGTGGAAAGCTCCTCGGGCCACAGGGGCCACACGACGTACTCCCCATGACAACCCATGCCACATCGGCCCTAGTGTGAGACAGCAGAACCCAAGCCACACTGTTGGGGGGACCTGTGTCAGGACTCTCAGGGCCTGGCAGGTGTTTTCTGGTCTGGCCTGCGGGCTCAGGCTTGGCAGCTCTGGCCCCCGCCAAGTGTCCACCCAAGGCCTCAGTGGGACCACTGTGCTTGGACCCCCAGAAGGGCGGCAAACACAGGAGTCCAGGAGGGCAGGGCTGGCAACCTTGTGCCTGCATTGCTGTGGTGGGAAGGCCCGGCCCTCGTGACTTGGCTGCAGCCTCTCTGGGTGACAGCGGGTGTGGAGGCTGCATCTGGCTGCGGGACAAGCATTTTTAGACTTTATTCTGCAACCATTGCAGATTTGCAGGAAGCTGCGGGGAGGCAGTGCCTCACCCGGCCCCAGGGCTGGCCCTCACCTCAGGCAGCTGCCATGCCCGGGCCCCGGATCCCCAGAAGGCGGACTCTCCCGGCCGCCTTGCGTTCTGCCTGGCATCTTCTTAAGTCTCCCACGGCTCGTCAGGAGCCTGCGGGAGCTCAGGATCAACAGGTGCTGGGTCTGAAGCCTGCCCGGCTTGGGGAATGGTGGGGGCTTCTGGAGGCAGCCGAGGTGGAAGCTGTGGCCACGTGAGCCGGGCTCCGGGCGCAGCTGCGGCTGTGGAGGAGGCGCACCCTGGGTTCTGGCGTCCTGGTGGGGGTGCCCGGGGCTGCAGACCTCCGTATCCCCACGTGCACGGCGTCTTCATGCTGCGATGTCTTCCTTCACGTGAAGTTTTCGAGACCCACGTCCTGTTGTCTGTGAGCATAGGTATCACTTTGTGAGGGACCGTACGGAATAGACCCAGGGAAGGGGGACTAGTATTTGCCAAATTTGCCAGCCTGTGCGACAGATGGCTGGCCTCTGTGCAGGGGTGGCCTCGGCCCGTGGCAGGTGCAAGGTCAGCCTGGCTCTGTGACATCTTTAGTGAGAAACAGGAGATCCATCAAGGGGACACCAGAGGTCCAGACAGTTCCAGAAACGTTTCCACTGGTGGTTCAGAGTGCTTGTTTTTATCATTCGTACATAGTGTTTTGTTTTCCGGCTTGCACTTGTGTTTTTAAGTGTCGTAGAAAGATGCAGACAGAAGACTGCCTCAATGCGTCCCCCTGGCAAAGGCCATGAGCATGCCAGGTCTCGGGGCGGTGAGTGGGTCAGCGGCGGCATCTGTGGCACCTCCAGAGAGCGATGGGGCGATGCTCACACCTCTGCCCGTTGTGTCTGCTCAGGACCTGGCCTGAGATGTGGCCGGGAGTTGGTTCTGTGGATGTTCACGTCGCTGGCGTTTGTAAAGTGAAGGAGGGGACAGCCCAGAGTCGGGAATCGGAGTGGGGATGGCTGCTGTGGTGAGGTGGTTTCTGAATAAGCTCAAATGCTTGAAATGTGATCTTTCTTTCATAAAAAGGCCAGGCATGGTGGTCCGTGCCTGTAACCCCAGCCCTTTGGGAGGCTGAGGCGGGATGATCCTTGAACCCAGGAGGTGGAGAATGCAGTGGGCTGCCCTCCAGCCTCAGGGGCAGAGCGAGAAAAGAAAAAGGAAGTACCACCTTATGTGTCTCATTTTGCTAAGATGCATCCTTTTTGTAAAACTGCTTATAGAAATACACCCAGTGGGCTGGGCACGGTGGCTCATGCCTGTAATCCCAGCACTTTGGGAGGCCAGGTCAGAAGGATCACTTGAGGCCAGGAGTTCGAGACCATCCTGGCCAACATGGTGAAACCACATCTCTACTGAAAATACAAAAAATTGCTGGGCATGGTTGTGGTCCCCCATAGTCCCAGCTACTCGGGAGGCTGAGGCAGGAGAATCACTTGAACTTGGGAGGTGGAGGCTGCAGTGAGCCAGGGTCACTCCACTTCACCCCAGCCTGGGCCACAGAGCGAGATTCCATCTCATAAAAGAAGGAAAGAAAAAAAGAGAAAAAGAGAAAGAGAAAAGAAAGGGAAGACAGGAAGAACGGAAGGAGGGAAGGAAGGAAGGAAGGAGGAAGAGAGGAAAGAAGAAAGAAGGAGCGAGAGAGGGAGGGAGGGAGGAGTGAAGGAAGGAAGAGGGAAGGAGGGAGGAAGGAGAGAAGGAAGAGGGAGGGAGGAAGGAAGGAGGGAAGGAAGAAGGAGGGAGGAAGGAGGGAAGGAAGAGGGAGAGAGGGAAGAAGGAGGGAAGGAGGGAAGGAAGAGGGATGGAGGAAGTAGGGAAGGAAGAGGGAGGGAGGAAGGAGGGAAGGAAGAGGGAGGGAGGGAGGAAGGAGGGAAGGAAGACGGAGGGAGGGAGGAAGGAGGGAGGGAGGAAGGAGGGAGGGAGGAAGGAGGGAAGGAAGAGGGAGGGAGGGAGGAAGGAGGGAAGGAAGATGGAGGGAGGGAGGAAGGAGGGAAGGAAGAGGGAGGGAGGGAGGAAGGAGGGAAGGAAGAGGGAGGGAGGGAGGAAGGAGGGAAGGAAGAGGGAGGGAGGGAGGAAGGAGGGAAGGAAGAGGGAGGGAGGGAGGAAGGAGGGAAGGAAGAGGGAAGGAGGGAGGGAGGAAGGAGGGAAGGAGACACCCAGTGAGTCTGTGAGTGTTGGCCACTGTGCAGGCTGAATGGATGTTGTATGCAAATTTCACTCGAGTTTTTTATTTTTTATTTTTTTGATTGCATTGAGTGTTGATCTTTAAAAAAGTTGACTCAAGTTGAAGATGAGTTAGAAGTTACTGGAATTATTATCAGTTCTGAGCTCAGGGCTCCAGCAAGCGAGTTGCAGCTCCAGGGACTGTGGCTGGTCAGAGACCCCCAACAGCAGCACAGCTGCCCACGGCCGCCCCAAGAAGGAAGCCCGTGGGGCGGGGCGGGGCAGGGGCAGCAGCATCTGTCTCCCCAGCGCAGGCCCTTCCCCCGTCCGTTTGGGCACTTTTTTTCTGAACCAGAGACACAAATTTGTAGAGCTGCCAAATTCATGCTGAAAATTTCTAACTAAAACCAATCTACGTAATGGGCTGGGTTATGATGCTCATTCTATAAACCGCTCCTGCTTTAAGCTGTGCACACACCGTGTTGTAAATCCGCAGACAACTCCAGAGCCGGTGCGGGGGTCAGCGGCGGACTTCACGTGTGAGGGTTCCCGTGAGGTCGTGAGAGCATTTTTTTCACTGCGCCTGTTCTGTGTTTAGATGTGTTTAGATTCACAAACACTGAGCGCTGTGGGGCAGTCAGCGGCCTTGCTCGGTGCAGCTGCGCACTGTGCCGACGTGTACCGTGCCCGGCAGCCGTGGGCCGCGCCGCGTGGCTGGGGTGTGCCCTGGCCACCCCGCTGGTTCCCACAAGTTCTCATGACGATGAAACGGCCTAAGGACGCGCTTCCCAGACCGTGTTCCCATCAGAAAGTGACGCCTGGCTGCACTTACCTAGTTACTCTACGTGACAGTCAAGCGAAAACTGCGTAGACGGCTTCATCTTTAGGAAACGCATCTGCCTCTAGCCAAACGCGGGGGGACTTTTCCTCCTTTCTTCTTCCCTCCTTCTCTCTCTCTCACTCTTTCTCGCTCTTAAGTTTCCTGGGAATCCAGTGAGCTCATTTTTTTCCACTGTGAATTTTGTTTTTTATTTGTTTCTTTTTCAATTCATAGCAGAAGACAGGTCTGGGGCACCTGAGCTGGGCACTGCCAGGCACCGTCCACGACTTTTTCTGGCACCTGGCTGTCGGGGAGTGCGGTGGCCCCTGCGAAGGGCTCTCTCGTTGCCGGGCCCTGCAGCCACCCCCTCCCTTCCCCAGAAGCGCGGTCGTCCAGTGCTGTGTGTGGAGAGGCCCTTCTCCAGAGGCTCTTGTCCTGCCCGTGTGGCGCAGGGCGCTCGATTCAGCCGCCTTCCTTCTGCCTGGCAGTGTTAGCTGATACCGGGCACCCACGCTGAGAACCTCACGTGGGACGCAGCTCGGATGCACCGCCCGCGAAGCCCCGTCTTGGCGATTCCTCCATCAGGAAAGCTGCTGTGGCTGCCAGGGTCCACCGGGTACCTCGGGGCCATAACAACAGAGGGAACGTGGGTGGTCAGCCTGCCGGGTGCGTCTTTGGATAAATCCATTTCTAAGTTTTCAAATTACCATGAAGCTTCCAGTGTCGCGAAATATGTAGTCTTGTTAAGGAACATTTTAGATTTTGTATTTTTTAAAATGATGTGTTTGGTTCCATTCAAGCCGCCTCCTGGGCTTCTTCTCTTGGAAGGAGTCTTTTATCCTACCCGCTTTTACTTTGTTTGTTTTGAGACGGAGCCTTGCCCGTGGCCCAGGCTGAAGCATGTGGCCACCTTGGCTCACTGCAACCTCAACCTCCCCCAGCAAGGTGATCCTCCCTGCTCAGCCTTCTGCATAGCTGGGACCACAGGGGTGCACCGCCATGTCCTGCTAGTTTTTTTGGTTTGTTTTGTAGAGATGGGGTCTCGCCATGTTGCCCAGGCTGGTGTCGAACTCCTGAACTCAAGTGATCAGTCCCTGTTGGCCTCCCAAAGTGCTGGGATTACAGGTGTGAGCTGCTGTGCCTGGCCTTGCTTCTGTTTTTGAAAAGTCACTTTGGGTTCATGGTGTGTCCTGAGGTGTGGGGACCTTCAGGGGGCAGGAGGCAGTTTCCTTGAACCGGCAGATGCCCCCCCGCTCTGAGCCTGCGTTGCACGGAACCTGCCCTTCCTTCCAAAAAGCCGCCCCGCGCGTCCCACGTCTCTGTGGCTTGTACTTAAAACTGGTGTTGAGTGACCGTGGGCAGCTCTAGGCAGTAATCTAGTGGAGGGCTGAGTGACCGGCCAGTGGGGCTGGTTCTGAAGACGTGGCATTTGCAGGCCCTGTGTGGACAATGGCCTCAGCAGCCCAGCCACCCATGGTGCTCAGGGTGAGCCTGTATGCTGAGGATGGTCAGTGGGTCCCGGACAGGCTCTGCCCATATGGCGGTGAGGACAGTCAGTGGCCTCAGCCAGGCTCTGCCCACGAGACAGTGAGGACGGTCAGTGGGCCCTGGGCAGGCTCTGCCCATATGGCGGTGAGGACGGTCAGTGGCCTCAGCCAGGCTCTGCCCACGAGACAGTGAGGACAGTCAGTGGGCCCTGGGCAGGCTCTGCCCACCAGACAGTGAGGACGGTCAGTGGGCCCTGGGCAGGCTCTGCTCACGTGGCGGTGAGGAGGCGCCCAGCCTCCTGAGCAGGGTGGAAGGTGGCTTCTGCATGGATGGTGCTGCACTGGGGCTTCCTGCAGGCCACCCCCTAGATGCAAGAACCCCTCGGGTGCACGGTGTGGCCCCGGGGAATGCTGAGTCAGTCCGCAGCAGCCTCCTACACAATGCCCTCAGGAACACTCTCCCGCCGAGGGCACGGGCAGAACCTTACCTTAGCCTTCCACCCCAAACACTCCTCTCTCCAAAGGATGGGGGCCGTGGGCTCCAGGGCAGACCCAGCACCTGCCACCCGCCAGGTCGTGCAGCTCCTGTCCCTCTGTGCAGAGTAATGGACAGGCTACCCAGGCCCTCACCGTCATGCCCCGCCTGCTGTGCTGCCCGCCCCCGACCCAGCCCTCCATGGACGCCCGGTTCCTCCTGCTGACCCTCAGTTGGGCCTTTTTGTTCGTCTTGCAGCAGTCATGGAATTTTGGGGCTGCCGACATTGCGCTCAGCACGTCTTCCAAACCCACCCATTTATGGAGAGCGCAGTTAGTCTCCTGCCTGGCAGCCGCTGCACAGCTAGCTCATGGCGAGGAGAGGTTGGAGCTTCCTGGTTCTTAGACTACAGCCCCTACCTCTTAGATGATTTTTAAAACGATTTTCAGTGAGTTCAAAACCTGTCTTGGTGGAGGGTTGAGCAGCTGATGGTAGAAGCTTGTCATGGAGGAAGAGGAGTACGTTAAGGCTGTGCTTGGAAAATGTTTCCAGAACAGGCGGGCGGTGACCTGACACAGGCTGACACAGGCTTGTCAGTCTCAGGTCGGGACCTGCTTTTGGGGTGAGGTGTCGGCCTGAGACAGTGCGGGGTGTCCCCACGGAGGTACCTGGGAGCTGACACCTGCTCTGTTCCCTTCCAGCCCGACCCTGCCTGCCCTGGACTGGCAGCTGCCGTCTCATTCCGGCCCGTACGAGCTCCGGATCGAGGTGCAGCCGAAGTCCCACCACCGCGCCCACTATGAGACGGAAGGCAGCCGCGGGGCCGTGAAGGCGTCAGCCGGAGGACACCCCGTTGTGCAGGTAGGCGCTGCGGCCGGACTCACAGGCCACTCGCTGCTTTTCTGGTTCAAAAGTAACTCTGGCACTGCAGCTAACTGTGCTTGCACCGTGGAGCGTCCCGGCCAGGCCAGCTGTGTGCTCCTTTGTGGTGGGTCCCGGGAGCTGCTCTCCGCCTCTGACCTGGAAGGGAGTGTGGCACGGCCCCTCCTCCGCCTTCGCATGCCCAGGCCCTCTCCCGTAAGCGGGTCCCGTGTCCGTGGTGCTGCCTGTGGTGTGGATGTTACATGGGGTTGACTCTCCCCTCTCCAAAGCCTCTGAACTTGGAGGCAGGGTTTCCCGCCAGCAGCACCAGCCTCACAGTGTGGGGAGGGTCGTCAGAAATGCAGGTTCTGTGGCCCACCCAGGCCTGCAGAATCGCATACTCTGGGCTTGGGGCTGGGGCTGGGGCCTGTTTTCAGCAGGGCCGCTCGGGGGCACCAGGGCCCAACTTGCTTCCTGAGGAGAAGAGAAGGAGGCGGCTTTCAGAGAGGGCCTGGGCTGGGCGACCCTGCAGCCTTGTCCCTGCCTGACTGCCCGGGCTCTGGTATGGCTTCTTGCCTTGTTCACACCTCGGGGGAAAGCCACGTGGAGTTAGGATGTCCGTCGGCTCCCTCCAGGGAGGTGAGCAGTGACCACGCCGGGGACACACAGCCGTGCCCCTGTGCATCCCAGTCATCGATGTGGACCCCGGGTGGCCATGGGTGTCGGTGTTTCCTTCCATCAACCTGTCACCTCATTAGCTCTAGACCCCAGGCCCCGGATCTGCTGCTTTGGCCACAGAGCGGGAAGTGAGGCCTGGCCCCAGATCCCAGGTTCCAGGGTTCCAGGGCTCCTGGCCGCACAGCAACACGGAGGACATTTTTCCAGCACACCCCAACAGCAAAACCTGGGCGCCCCAGCCCCATCGTTTAGGGAATGATGCAAGCTGGAAGGGGTGCTCAGCGGGGTGCCCCGTGTTTTTATTTCCTTCCATTTAGGTAAATAGTGGAGGGAAGGCGGCCACAGGGACAAATGGCTGTTTGCCAACGCAGCGGCCGGCACGTGGAATTAGCAGGCAGGGCGCTGGGCGAGCACTTTCGCCGGCACGCGCAGATGATGACGTGACGTTTGTGGCCTGTGTGCTTGATGCCAATTAGTACCTACCTCGTCGGCTGCTTGAAGCAGGGAAAAGCCGGAGACGCATCAGCGCCCAGCGGCCAGTTTGACATTTAAAGTCTCCGCCTCCCAGGTGGAAAAGGTGGGACAGTGCTGTGCTCGGTCACTGCAGGCGTCTGCCTCCCGTTCCTGCCTCGGTGTTCACTGACTGAAAGCCTGTTATTGCTCAATGGGAAGGAGATTAAAAGGGCCTGGAAATGAGGCTGAGAAGAAGGAGTGAAAATAAAGCAATAGAGGAAATAATGGCCCGGCCCCCCGTGTGCCATGAATTACGTTGGTGAAGGGCGCTCGCTGTGCTTGTGGGAGCAGGGCGGGCTGTATCGCCCCCTTCACCGTGTGCAGATGAGGGGCAGCCGCAGGAATTAAGGTTGTTATTTGGAGGATAAAGTGGGACTGTGAGCGTGGAGAGCAGTGAGGTTTGGTTTTGTTTGTTTGTTTGAGATGGAGCCTCGCTCTGTCGCCCAGGCTGGAGTGCAATGGCGCGATCTCGGCTCACCGCAGCCTCTGCCTCCTGGGTTCAAGCAATTCTCCCGCCTCAGTCTCCCGAGTAGCTGGGACTCCAGGCAGCCCTGACTTTCCGTGGATGTATTTTCACCCCTCTGTGAGTATCTCGTGCCGGTGACCCCGTGCCGCGAACACAGCTCAGCACCGGGCCCTCCTGCCCGTGTCTCCCGGAATCCCGTCTCCGGTTTTGCCGTCCGGGTGTCTTGGGCTTTAGGGTGCTGAATCTGTCAATACAGATGCGATCGAGAGGATCCAGGCGTTCAGGAGGACCCCAGAAACTCGAAACAGCGATTTTAAATGTCTAAAATGCACCCTCAACAATGACTCCAAATCAAACGGCCTGTGTGCACAGCAGCAGAACGGGAGGGGCTGGCCCTGTGTCCTTTCCACTGACGCGCAGGAGAAAACCGTCCCTGCATGGAAAACGTCAGGTCAGCATGTCTCATTTGTGAGAAATGAGTCACGTAACGAGCTTTCTGTTGCATCAGTGGCAGACTGAATTTCTGTCTATGCAAGTGCAGGGTAAACAGGTAAAGAGAGGGGTTTTTGGGGTTTGTTTCTCTTTCAATTGTTGGACCGCAAATGGGATGAAATCAGTTTGTGTGGAACTAGAAAACGAATGAAAACAGAAAGTTCTCAGCTGCCGTGGAAGCGCATAGCCACGGACGTGCCTCCGGCCTTTGGGTCATTTAGCACGTCCTTTCCTGCTTTTCAGAAGTGAGGCTGTTCACCTGGCCTGGGGCGCAGGGACGAGGCCGTGGGTGGTGGGCACCGCGGGCAGCGTCAGAGCCCCTGGGAGCCACGGCGGGAGTGTCCTGCGTTTGAGAAACGCTGTTCCCTTTATTGTGAGTCGCCTGTCCGCTACATCTCAAAAAGCTTGTCCAGAAAATGAAAGCCCAGCAGCGTGTCCTGTGGCACACACGCGCCCTGGCAGAGCCCAGGAGGGGGTGGCGGGGCCTGGGGGGTGGGTGCCAGCTCTTGCGGTCAGGAGCACGTCCTGTGCCTGTATCCCGCGTCCCCATCCCCACGTGTTTTGCAGCTGGGAAGAGAAGCGTAAGAGCAGGGGTGGCGCCTTCTCTCCAGGAAGCATCCGGAGCGTGGGCCCCGGGTTAGGAAAGACTGTTGCTCTTCCCTGTGGGCGCTGAGGTGCGGGAGGGACGGCTGGCGTCAGGCTCCTCCTGTCTAGGGCCTTTTCCTTCAGGGGGAAGGAGGCCACCCGGTCCTGCCAGTGCTGAGGGAGCCCTGCTGTCTGTGTGAATGTCATTCCTCCGCCGGGAAGAGACCAGCCCAGGCCACTGTCCACTGTCTCGTGGCCACATTCTTGTGATCACACCATTCGTACCCCGAGGCAGCATCGAAGGAACAGAGTCGTGGCTTAGACTGGAAGGGCGGGTCCCTGGAGCTGCCTGTGAGGGGGTCTGGGTGAGGATGGCCGGCAGCCCCTGGGGGACGTGGTCCCTGTGGAGTCTGGCAGGACCTCGGCCATGGTGGTGGCCGCAGCCCCTCTGTGGGGGTGGGTCTTTCGGGTTAGGACAGCCCAGCCTCTGGAGAGTGTGATGGGGACACTGCAGAGAGGGGTCCAGTGTGGGACTCCAGCACGTGGCTGACCAAGGCCCGTTTAGGACTCACGTGACCTCGGCAGAACAGCAACTCAGAGCCTCCCAGAGGTTCTGGCCGGGCAGGAATGACCAGCAGCCCACCCAGCCCTGGCTTCTGCCCATACAGCCCCCGGGTCACGGCCCTCCTGCCCCTGCTCTGGACCCTAGCTGCCGTTCTCAGTGGACTGGCCTGGACCTGCAATGCCAGGAGCTCTCCAGGCCGCTGTTTGCAGGGAAGGCTGAGGGGCGGCCACCTGCTCTCTGCTGTCTCCTCACCAGCATTTCTAGTGACACCTGAAAGGGACACACAGGACAGCTTTCCCCCAAATCCCAGCTCACACTGGGTGTCCTTGTTGGTGGCAGTCCGACAGCCTCCATCCTCCACCCTCCACACTGACCGCAGACTCTGCCTGTGTGTGAGGTCCTCTGCATGCAGCTCCTCACCCCGGAGGCCCTGTCCTGTGCTCAGTGAGGCTGGGACCGGAGTTCATGAGGGCTCTGGGGGCTGCTGGCTTTTCTTCTTGTGTCCCCACCTCGTTCCCACACAGCCTCCGTCCTCAGTCCTGCTCGCCTTCTGGGGACGCAGACATCAGCCATCAGGCTGGCTCTCGGAGGTTTTCCATTGGGATGGTCTGGATGAGGCGGGCCAGGGTTCCTCCCCTCTCTCTGGCCAGGGAGGGAGGAGAAACCCCCCGGACACAGCGCCGAGGCCTTCTTGTGCAGCCCACTGCGTTTCCAGGTGTGAAGGTGGAGGCTGGTCCTCTGCCCGTGTGTTCCCATCCGGGGACCGTGGCCCTGTCCGGGCAGGAGCTGAGGGTCACTTTCCTCCTGTTTTCGGTCGAGGTTCCTTCCTTTGCTCCTGCCCTCTTTGCCCGCTGTGTTCCTCACACTTGTCCCTGCGTCCTTGGCCTGCGTCCTGCACTCTCCCGGACGTGGCGGGAAGGGCCCAGGGCCCTGGGGAGATGTCTTTGCCATGCATCCTGGCCCTCGGCCCCGATCTCTGCAGCACCCTCCACCCCACGGGGGCACGTGGAGCTCTGTGGGATGTAGCCTGACCTCTGACCCAGGGTCAGAGAATATAGGTCCGTTTACCAAGTCACCAAAACAACTTTCCCGATAGCATCTTAGCCACCACACATGAGGCTGGTCTCATGTGAATAATTAATAGGTCACTGGAACGTGAAACAGGAGCCTGGGCCCATTCTGAAACAGCATTTCAGGTTTGCGGCTGGTGATATCATCAGTTAGGAGGGGGCAGCTGAGTCCCTGGTTTGGGACTTGGCCTCAGCTGCGC